>NW_005875887.1:0-11014 GCF_000147115.1 Myotis lucifugus | reverse complement strand
ACCTGCCCTTTTCACATGGTGACCAGAGAGAATACAGACCTGTCAGAAACCCGTGTAGCCTAGAATCAGGCAGATAGCCTAGATGGGCTAGATGTTATACTCCAGTCCATGGTCACCCCAGGTCAGGCCAGCCTCCTAAGACCAGAGAATCTCTTCGAGGGTGAATCTCTGGTTTTGAGGTTCCTTCAAAATCAAATTCGCTGAAAGAGAGCCATGTTGACATTGCAGAGGCTTCTGAGCATAATGAAAAGTCCTAATAAATAGGACTCAACTGCCCCAGGGGTTCTCTAGACCAGAGGTTGCAAGGTGGCAGCTCACTCTATCTGCTCTTGGCTGTTTAACTCACCCCATATGTTAACAAACGAAAACAACTTAAAATCCTTGCAATCATATAACAACCATATTTCTCAGAAACATTTGGGTCCTTACTTCTCTTGAAAAGCATACAGTCATCTGAAAATACTGGCCTGCCTTCCCATTTGGCAGCTGGCTGGAATGACATAGCAGCAGCTGCCCCCCTCCTGTCCCCCTCCTCATCCTAGATGGGGCCTGGTCTCATCTGTCAGTCCTATCACAGGGCCTTACAGCTGACTCCCGAGTCTTCAGAGACTGGCCCTACACATCCTGGATGTCTCCTCCTTATTCAAAATCGTAGTCTCTCATCTCCAGTCCAGGTTTATAAGTGACCACATTGAAAAGTCCTCTCGAGTCCTAGTGAGTCCTGATGAGTTCTCCTGGTAATTACTCGGTGCTAATGCTTAGTTGGAGGGGAAAGATACCTCGGAAGGGAGGACATAATAGGCACTACACTACAGAAGGGAGGAGGGTGGGTCAGATGAGTGGGGGTAGGCAGACCACTGGAGAATCGGATCAAAGGGCTCAAGGAGCTGGGTTAATATAAAAAGGTGAGAAAGGGGAGTGGGAGGGGCAGGAGAGGAGCTAGAATAGAATAGTATCTCAGCAGGACTGGTGAGTGCCCGGGGAGATGGAGGGATTTCTCTCCTTTCCAAGCCTCATGGACAAATGTTTAAAAGACAAATATTAATAGCTACACACTTCTAAGTTTTATTGCTAATTACAACTTAACGTGCTTGGGAGTTCTGAATGAGGTGTTAAGTGCAAAGTATGTTAACTTGGGCAGGGATGAGCTTTTTCCAGTTCAAAATTAATGCCCCTACCAAAAAATAAGACTAATGGAATGCTTCACCCAGATGGTTTGGCTCTTTGATATCTACAAACATTTTGAAAACACTTAAAATATTTTCAACTTTTCTGTGCAGTTGCATTAGGTGATGACTGTTGGCTTACTTGTTTCCTGTTTAGTTTTTCCTTTGCTCTCTCTCCAAATAACTTTTGGAGGCCATAGTCAGTCCACAGAACTGGACTTGTGGCATAAAAAAAAGTTGTGTAATAACAGAGACATGAGTGCCAACAGGTGGTTTCATAATCTAAGGCCTTGAAATAAGTTGTTATCCTGCCGCTTGGCGCGAATTCTGGACTTGGTGATGGACATCTTGAAGTGTGCACATTAGTTGTATCAAGATGTATCAAGATGAGGCTCTGGCCCCGAAGGCCGGGTTTCACTGGGACTGTGGAAGAGCTATGAGCGTGTGTGTGATTACTGTACAAATGCATCCAGCCAGTCGGCTGAGAACTAGTATGTTAGACAAATGTTTAACCCCTGGTGGAGGAAAGAAAAACAGTTAAGTCAGCTTCCTGGGGCCATCCTCCCTTTGTCCTCTCCAATTTTAGAGACAGGAAGAGGAAAAGAATCATCAATGTGAGAAACATCGATCAGCTGCAACCTGCATGCCCCCTAATGGGGATCAAACCCCAAACCAGGGCATGTGCCAAGACCTGGAATCCAACCTGTGACCTCTTGGTGGGTGGGTCAACACTCAACCACTGAGCCAAGCTGGCCAAGACTCTAAGTACAACTCCGAAGGGACCAGCAGTAATCTTTTTGCTTTATTTCCAAGTTTAGCTCATTGTCTAGTACCCAGGTCTTCAAACAACAAATTGTTTTCCCCTCCCCCAAGCCTCAGAAGAGAGCTTACTCTGCTGTCTCAGTGAGGCTCATTCAATCTTTGGACTTCGGTTAACAACTAAATAAGACTCTAAGGAGAGAGAACATTAAAACAAAACTAAATTGAGTGTCTCAGTATTTGTCTTTGGCTTGTTGGTTTGGGAATATTATGTAAACTACCTTCCCTTTTCCACCACTTTGAGGAATCCTCATCAGGACCAATAGAAAACCTTATGCTGAGGAGAAATGGCGGGGGGTTATCTGAAATACAATGTCAGACACTTCCAAGATGAAGCACCCATTTATCACAGTCAAAGCAGTGTCCCGTGCCTCAAGGGAATGGAGTTACTGACCCACCCACCAGATCGCAACACTCAGATTTCAAGAATCAATGACCTACAAGATCTAAGACCAGCAGAGGGACCTGCATTCAGCCCATTCAAAAGCTGTTTCATCTAAGACATGTTTAAAAAATTATGACAAGTTGAACATAGTCCTTTTTATTATAATGGAACCTGACTCCAGTCAAGTTGGGGTTAGGATACAGGCTCAGTAGATAGGCCTATACTGAGCTTAAGTATTCTCATCCACAACAGGTGACTTAAGTATTCTCATCCACAACAGCACATTTCTTATAAGACCAAGTTTTGATTAATTCATATATATATATATATATATATATATATATATATAGTGTACCTACTGTGGGCTAAATACTATGACAGATGCTGCAGTTACAAAGTTGAACACAACCCACTTACCACTTTTTTTTTAAATGTATTTTTATTGATTTCAGAAAGGAAGGGAGCGGGAGAGATAGAAACATCAATGATGAGAGAGAATCATTGATTGGCTGCCTCCTGCAAGCCCCGTACTGGGGATCAAGCCCACAACCCAAGTATGTGCCCTTGACCGGAATCGAGCCTGGGATCTTTCAGTTCGCAGGCCGACGCTCTATCCATTGAGCCAAAAAGGCTAGGGCCCAGTCCTCACTCTTAGAAAGCTTAATCTATCAGGGAGAAAATACAGTGAGTTTTGCTTTGTGCGGTGTTATGTAACAAATGTAGTGAATGCTAGAAAAGGGCTGTCTGAGGCAGAGCACGGGCACAGGTGAGGGACGGTAAAGGCCACTGGGTAAGTCAGGCTGAGTGTTGATGGTTTCAGAAATGACTAGTAGACAAAAGGAGCCACGAAGGCACAATGGCCCCACTTCATTTTACAATACTCAAGTCTAAAAATAAAATGACAAAGAATACATCCAGATAATAAGATGAACAAATGGGAGTCAAAAAGAGAGAGAAGACACTGATCAGATGATTTACTGCTAACAGTTTTTGCAGAAGTTACGCCACTCACTCTGAAGATCTTTCCTGTCCACTTGCCTCCTAAGGTGCTTCTGGGAGGTTTAGATTACCTTTTAGCTCCCTGTTTCTGTTCTGGTACAGCCCACATTTACTTGTCTGCAAGTGACCACGCCTTCCACCTCCAGCTGCTTTCCTAATTTTTCAGTTTCTAAAAACTTATAAACAGAAAAAAATCTGATAAAAATAACTTGATATCATGCGAAGTGTTGACACATTAAAGGAATCCTTTGGTTGCTTAACCAGGACATTATTTCTATTCTTAAATATGTCTGTAATAGGAAACAAAGTTGATATGTAATGTTTGAATGTCTTTGAATGGCTTATACTTAGAATAGGTTTCATATATTATTTTAAATGTCCATAAAACACATTACTATTTTTTTATTTCATTGAATTATAAGTTACCCTATAAATAAGAAAGCCATCTAACAAATTCTGATCTAAAATGCAGTTTACCTTATTCTTCAGAATGTAGAAATCTTCCACCTTTTACAAAATGTGGTTAACCACAATACTTCAGGTAGTGTCAGGGAAAGAAAAGCAATCAGAAGAGTTGTAGTATATAAAAAGGAAGAAAAAGAAAATATGGGAAAACATATAATGAATGTACGTTTCCCTTAGAAAAAAATCTTTCAAGTGAAATGTCATAGTTCTAATAAACACTGAGTGACCATGATAGAAACCACATGAATTACCACAAGATCCTTAATTAGTTATAAAGAAAAAGGAACCGTGTCCTTTAAGACAAAAATTAGGTAATATTTTCACAGTGAAAGTTAGGCAAAGGTTTTGGAAATTCTTAGAATGGCTCACTCAAAAAACTAACCAAGCAGTTCTGAGTTACTTATGTGATTACAGGTTGGTTTTATCTGAGAAAACCACATAAAATATTAAGTATTAGCACATAACCAACCATTATATAAAGTATTACACCAAAGGAAGATACCTTTCTTGATGGTAAAATGACATGAAATGTAAACTAAAATTACACAGCATTGAATGAGAGCCAATCGTTAAATCAACTGTCAAGAAAACCGTGGGGAGTTACAGAATAAAACAAACCATCATAATAAAGACACAAGAATCTTTCAAAACACAATATAACAGTAAAATCTAGCCCTTTTTAAAAACGTTTAGAACACTGTTAGTTAAAAGGCCAATTTCAAAGGCAATAATGTAAGTTAACCTAAAAATAATGGTTACTGTGGTGGCTTTAAAATATGTATGCCAGCGGTTCTCAACCTGTGGGTTGCAACCCCTTTGGCGGTCAAACGACCCTTTCACAGGGGTCGCCTAAGACCATCCTGCATATCAGATATTTACATTACAATTCATAACAGTAGCAACATTACAGTTACGAAGTAGCAACGAAAATAATTTTATGGTTGGGTCACAACATGAGGAACCGTATTTAAAGGCCAGAAGGTTGAGAACCCCTGAATTGTATGCAAATTCTTTGACATACAATTCAAATGATGGGCTAGGCTTAGTGCCTCACTTCTAGAAAAAAAAGTCAGAAGTGAGACTGTGTAGCTTCCATGACTAGGTCATCAGAAGGACAGCACTTCTGCCCTGGGCAGTGTTGCTCAGTTGGTTGAGCGTCATCCCATGCGCTGAAAGGTCACCGGTTCGATTCCTGGTCAGGACATTCCCAGGTTGCGGGCTCAATGGGAGGCAAGTGATCAATGTATCTCTCTCACATCAGTGTTTCTTTCCCTCTCTCGCTCTCCCTTCCTCTCTCTAAAATCAATAAAAACATATTAAAAAAAAAAAAGATACCGCTTCTGCCTGGAATGCAAGCTTTCTCATGGTGCTGGCTCTTAGAACCCAGCCATCGTTGTGAGGACACCCAGGCCACACAGAGAGGCCACGTGTGGGTGTTCCAGTCAAGAGCCTCTACTAGATCCCTAGCTGACACCAGCATCCACGTGCAGTCACGTGAGGGGATCATCAGTCTGCAGATGGCTGCAGCACCGGGCCTTTCTGTCTTCCAGCTTAGGCTACAGACGGACGTTGTGAAGCAGTGATGAGCCATCCTGCTCTGCACTGTGAATTCCTGCCCATACAAATGGAGATCATTGTTGTCGTAAGCCACTAAGTTTTGGGGCAATTTGTTTTGCAGTAATAGACAACTAACAGTTACCTGAATGCACACACTATTAAACATGAAAGAATTGTTTTTCAAACTGAAAACAATAATCTTTATACCAACCAATTTAGGATATATCCTCCATTTAATAAGTTTGGTAGGTTTTATTTAAGTGATACAATTAAACTTCATTAGTATAAATTTTTGTATTTTGAAATCTGAGAAAATTAGAATCTAAATTTTAGTGTTTAGGCTGAATGTCATCATTAAGAGTTCTGGGAAGGAAAGTTTAGGTAATCCACGAAAGAATGAAAGGGGAATACTGAAGCTAATTAAGAGAACAAATTATTTTAAAGTACTTCATTTTAAAGCTCTCCACATAGAAGGCACTCGATAGTTATAAAATGTCAAATGAACATTCCCCTAAATTCTTCTGAATCATTTTTTACGTGTTAGCTTTAAGTATTCTATTTGGCAAATTGGTCGGCTAAGTTCAAGCAAATTATTCGTGTATACATATATTTTATCTTTTCCTAATAAAAGGTGAGCTCCCGGAGGGCATCCTTATCTTTTTCACCTCTGTATTCCCCAATGGGCACAACAAAATGTTGTAGGTCAATTACTGCACTTAACCAATATTTGTGCAAATGATCAAACTGCACAGATGTGCCTGAAGCTAACTCAAGGGCCTTATAGTTCATTTTTTCCTTTTATTTGTTCTGCCCTTCCCCGTGATTAGTCCAAGCTAGTTGATGTTTTATTATATTTACAAGAGACACTGCAAACCCTTTTATATCATTTACCAGGGTACTCGGAGTAAAGACAAAGATATAAATGCTTGCTATGCGTAACTGGTCATCTGTGGTGATCGAGCCATCCCCGCATCTCCGGGACGATGCACGCTGACGAGCTCACTGCACACCGCGCAGCTCTGTCCTGGTGGAAGGGGCTCGCCCCTGCCCAGCTGTGCAGTGTGTGAGTCTGCTCATTTCCTTCTGCGGCTCAGGACAGAGAAAACCTAACCCAGAAGACCTCTATTTTGTTACAGGCAGAGATTTATAGATCAGCATTATTTTTTAAATATTACAAAGACACACCATTCTGCTTAGGACAGAAAAGAATAAAGACACCTAATTTTTTGTTCATTCCTCCAGTTTAGTCCAAACTTCTTTCAAAAAACAAAACAACAGTAAACTAGCCCTTCTTAAAAGGTTGAGACCAGACTTATTTGACAGGGTTACATTGCCTATGCTCAGACTTACACTTTTCACTGAATAAAATTTTGAAATATTTATTTATAAGGTTACAACTGTCTTTGAAATTAATCAGTGAATGAAGCAACAGTTTTTTTCCATTCACATTCACATTAATTACCACTATAAATAAGATATTCATAATTTCTCCAGTTTCAATCTAAACATTAAATTTGTAAAATTTGTAGTAACAGGATGTGGGTTCTGGTACAGATTTTCTAATTCACTCTTGGATCTCTGCCTTCACCCGCATCTCACAGGGATAGTGCCTTTTTAAACCTACTTTACAGGCAAATAGGCAAAGAATTTATATGGAAACATTTTGCTAAAGTTGCTAAACAAACATAAGGTAAAATATGTGCCATTTTATCATATGTTTTCTAATATTTGATTTGCTTTTTATAATTTAAACAAAACAAAGATTGCATACGTTCGGACTACAAAATTCAGTAATTATACAAGGTGAATTAAAGTAGTAAAGCAGGTCATCACAGTAAACTCATTCATCCATGCTCTCATTTAATTAAGAAATAATAATTATAAAAATAGGTAACATTTTGTGAAAATATTCCCATTTATTCTATCTTAGGAGTTCTTGCCCATATCGATGGATTGTCTGGCATCAGACATGGCATCCGGTACTTGAACAGTCATATTGTCCATAGACTTTGTCAAACAGATTTGGCAGCCCAATCGAGATCTGTATAAAAAAGGGGGAGGTATGGTTTAGTATTTAGGTGTTATTCATAAAACAATACAGTTGTATAGAACATTTTCTTACTCAAAAAAAGTTAAGAATTTATTTAACTTTTACATTTCTTTTAAGTTGAAAAACATATTCAACTCTCAACTAGAAGGTAACAAAATGTGATCATAAAAAACTAAAAGCCTAGTGGACCATGGCTTCATTTTAGTCTTTAGTCTCCATCATCTACTAATTGTTTCACCAGTACTACTGCTTTTTGGTGAAAGGACTGACAAGCAATGAAATAATCAGAAGGCACAACAGTGGAGAAGAGAACTGAGATTTTAGCAATGCCAAGAAAATGATTAATCAATTCCCAGATAATTAAAACCATACACAGACTATAAAGAAAGTCTTTAAAACAAAAAATTTGGAATAAACACACATATAAGTCATCAATTATCAAATATATATTTTCCCCACATTTTTAACATCTCTAAAATCCAGTTAAATCTTAAAATTAAAGGCATCTAACAATCACTGCTACACTGGGAGGTGGCAGTCACATCAGCGCTGCAAACTTGGTCACAATATTCATATAGGTGCCTCTTCAAATGAGTTACAAGAAGGATGTTACTACTACATATGTTGAATTTAACTACCAGTCAAAATTATATCATTGTGATTAGCTAGTTATTAATAATAGGAAAGGAGCAAAGGGGAGGCCAAACATTATAGGCATGTCATCTGGGCAGCTTCACCAGGAAGCTGCAATTTCACACTCCCCAGGGAACCACCAGCCCATCCCCTGCAGATCACTGGCGGAAGGGACTGGATAAAGGGAAGATGGGTGCATGCACAGTGAGTGGGGATGACATAGGGAAGATGCCTGTTAGTCAAACCTGAGAACAGAGATCATTAGCTAAAGGGGGCAGGGCCAATGCAAACCGACAAAAATTTGGGAATACATAATCCCGCAGACAAAGGAGTCTCATTCACCTGTGTTCCCTCCATAGCCATGTGGCCCTGAAGACCCCACATGCAAAGAACTAATGGACTGCAGCCAGAAACACCAACTAAGCTAGCCCGATGCTGGACTGGACACTGCTCCAACAGGAAACAAAAACTCGACAATGGCTTTGAACTTAGCCTTGCTGAAAATGAAATGGGACTTTTTTCCTGGCAAGACAAAGGGAAATGGGACCTTGGAAACTCAGGGGTGCAATTCCACAAAATAAAGCTTTCTACAATATCTCCTCCTCCCATGGGGACCTCCGGAAGTAAGCGCAAAAGGATTACAGAAGAAAGAATTAATACAGAAACACAGCGGAGTGTAAACTTGATATTCATAAATGTGTAAATTGATATTCATAAAGCAATTATTTGTCATTGGAAGAATAATTATAATCCCATTTTCTTCCCTTTTTCAGAATTACTACCAATTTTATTTATATTTTCCTTTTTTAACAATGATGTACAAATGTATGTCTAGGTAATTCAAAATAGCTATTTTACTATGCACAAAATAGGTTAAGTGATAATTTTGTGCCATATTTTTACTAGCAGTGCTCTTTTCTTTCTTAGTGGCAAACAAAAATAAATGCCAGTCTTACAATCCAATTGTCTTCGATTTGATGGAATGTGATGTGGAAGTCTTGGTTTCATTAGCACATTCATCAGACACTAACAGAGCATCTCAAGGCACAGCACTAAGTATCAGTGGGGGTACAAAGAGCAGCAACTCACTTCAATAGTTTGAACACCTCTTACATGCTGGGCGCCCAGGGATGCAATAGGAGGCAGCAGTGGGTTAGAACCTGAGAGCCAAACAGACCAGTGGTCCAGAATCTAGCCTGAACGTGGCGTGTACACTTTCTTAATGCCCCTCCCCAAATACTCATTTCCTAATCTCATCCTAAAGATGGATAATAAACAGGCTCCTCACTGGACTATGCGGAGGATTAGTTGCTAATATCAGTATTAAGGAGTGAACTTTTAATCAAATAGAAGAGATGAGACATATTTGCAGATAATCCTATATAATAAAGATGTAAAATGCAAATGGTCATTACGTAACGACTGACCGCGTAATGACCGGATCACAGATGAGCAGGAGGGTGGGGCAGCGAGCTACAAGCGGGCAGTGGAGAGCTACAGGAGAGGGCAGGGCAGCAAGCTATGGGGGGTGGGGGGTGCGGGGCAGCAGGTGGAGAGCTACCGGAGGGTGGCAGCGAGCTACTGGTGCACCGATTTGTGGGCAGGGCTATTAGTATAACATATGAGCTTGTGGCAAATGCCATAGAGAGTAAAAGCCAAAAGGTGTGAGGAGAAAGTACTTACATCTGTTCAGGGGAGATGAGGTTTAGAATGTGCTCTAAACATTTTTGTGAGGATAAGAAAATTTATGTTTTTAGGTAAGATAGTTTGCTAAGAATCTAACAAAAATGTAGTTACATAATACACCTGAAATAAAGCTATTATTACTGTATTTTTTTAATTTTTTAAATATATTTTATTGATTTTTTTACAGAGAGAAAGGGAGAGGGATAGAGAGTTAGAAACATCGATGAGAGAGAAACATCGATCAGCTGCCTCCTGCACACTCCCTACTGGGGATGTGCCCACAACCAAGGTACATGCCCTTGACTGGAATCGAACCTGGGACCCTTGAGTCCACAGGCTGACGCTCTATCCACTGAGCCAAACCGGTTAGGGCTTTAATTTTTTATTATTATTTTACATTAGGGTCACCAAATTACAGGTAAACACCAAAGCCAACACCACATAAGCCCTCATTATTTTGCCCCTTACACAGTAAATCAACTAGCTACTCTAGCTACTTTTCCTGGCTCCAACCAAAATATCAGGTAATGTTTAAGAATAAGGCATCACGGTCAGAGAAAGACAAGTATCACATGATCTCACTCATATGTGGAATCTAATGAACAAAATAAACTGTTGAACAAAACAGATCCAGAGACAAAGAAGCATGGAACAGACTGTCGAATCTCAGAGGGAAGGTGGGGGTGGGTGGGTGGAAGGGTAGAGATTAACCAAAGAACTTGTATGTATATATGCATAACCCATGGACACAGACAATAGGGTGGTGAAGGCCTGGGGTGGGGAGGGGCGGAAGGTGGGTGTGGGCTAGAAGGGGTCAATGGGGGGGAGGGGGACATTTGTAATACTTTCAACAATAAAGATTTTTTTTAAAAAGAATAAGGCATCACTTGATACCACTCACTTGCTACTTTAGATGTTACCAATTTAAGAGTAATTCTACCTATTAATTAATAACAAGAATAACCTGACTGATGTAGTTTAATGTACACTTAGAAGTAGAACTTCATCTTAACATAATTACTATTATATATTAAGTATCTTTAAAAATTCTGTTCTCAAGTAGGTAAAACTTTCCGTTATAATTTCATTCAATTGCCGGAACCGGTTTGGCTCAGTGGAAAAAGCGTCGGCCTGCTGGACTGAAAGGTCCCAGGTTCGATTCCGGGCAAGGGCATGTACCTAGGTTGCACGAACATCCCCAGTGTGGTGTGTATGGGTAGCAGCAGAATATGTTTCTAAATCACATCTCCCACA
>NW_005875886.1:0-11014 GCF_000147115.1 Myotis lucifugus | reverse complement strand
AGAGCAGAATTTATGTATGAAATAAAAGGAAAAAGAAAAAAACAACATGGAACCTGGAGTTCAGAAACTTGAATTGCATTGAAGTTCTGCTTCAAACTAGTTGTATTACTCTGGAAAAATCGACCTCCCTGGACTGAGTTTGCTTCTTAATTGTAAAAGTCTGAAGTTCAGATTAGTTGACCTAAGAATTGTTATTTCCTGCCTAAAGCAACTTTGTTTTCACTTTCTTGGCAATGCCAAATCATTTGTAATGTTGTTTTTAATGCCTACGCAGCACACTTTAAATTATTGTTTTTGTACTGGACCTTTTGTGGATAGGAGATTTCCTATGCTCTTCCCCAGGAGTAAGGTTGGGGCAGTCACTGGGACCAACCTCATGTTTTCTCCACTCTTAGAGATCAATATCCTGAATTAACTGGTGTTCAGTGTCTGAACACTGTCATTTTTTTTTAAATATCGTGTCTGTTGTTTTAGATATTTTGTGTGGAAGGATGAATCCAATCCCTGTTGTTTCATATTTGCCAGGAGCAGATGACTGCAACATTGTTATATATATTGATGTTGTTTCTGTGAACTTCTGCCACCTAGTTTGCTGCCAGGAACACTAGTGTGTAAGTCAGAAATATGTTTCCTTGCAAAATAGAAGCAAAACAACAACAAAAACAACAAATCCCAAACCCAGAAAACACTTTTAACATGGCTTAAACATAGTGTTTTATTGTTCTTATATAAAATCCCATCTGGAGACAGGCAGCCGGAGCTAAAGCAGCTGTTGAGGAATTGTTCTTCTCTTTTTCGGCTTTGCTATCTTTGGAGTGTGGTTTCGACCTCCTAGTTGCAAGAAGATTGCCATACCATCATGTAGACCTCACGCTTGCATTCCAGGAAGGAAGGAGGTAGAAAAGTACAAAGCTTTCTCCGTGTGTGGTATTGGCATTCTTAATTTTGGAGGAGAAGACAGCCACGGTGAATTTCATGCACATTTCATGGGATGGGAACAAGAGCAACAAAAGAATTTGATCACATGGTTGCTCTTCACTGCAGTGGATTCTGGGAAAACATGTATTTTAGCTTCTATGCCTCTCAGTAGAGGGAGTATGGAAGAAAGGTGTTATGAGGATCTTTTGAGTAGATAGTCTAGTGTCTTCCAGAACAATAATGCTGTTATGTTCCAAACATTATGGATTGTCATAAGCCTAAATATGACTAGAGATCTGTGGGGACCAGATATGGTCACTTAGTTCCTATGCTTGATCACATTTTCCTTCTGTGTTTCTCAGTTGGCCTTATATGAATCATCAATAGTGAATAAGAGTAAAGGCAAGACTATAAAATTAGATTAGAGTATAAAAGATCAATTCAAATGGAGACTATACCTCATAACACTGTCCTAAGTTGTTAGGTTTACCCCATTCTGACTTGTTTATTATTTTATTTAACTCAAGCTCTCAAAATTAATTTTTCATCTCTCACTTAGGCTTTTATGCCTCTTGATCACATACATCAACCAAGCTATCCAAGTGTATATGTGCACACACAGGCACACATATGAATTTTGATGCTGCCGAGTTGATAAAATTCATGAGAATACATTTTCTTTGTTTTAAAAATTCCAGTGTAATAATTCACAAGGAGTGTTGTGATTTGGTTAAATGATTAAACAGATGCTTTGGCATGAGAAGCAAGATCTCAAGGGATAGGCTTTAAGCATATTAATCATCTTTACTGTGTCTTTTAAAGGTTGGGCATGGTTAGCTTCAAGGCTTTTGTTGTTCTATTTGAGGACTAGAGGCCTGGTGCATGAAATTCGTTCACTTAGTGGGGGGGCAGAGGGGTCCCTCAGCCCGGCTTGCATCCTCTCACAGTCCAGAATCCCTCTTGCATTCCAGGACCCATCGCTCCTTACCTCCCGCCTGCTCGCTGCTCCTTACCACTCGGCTCGCTGCTTCTTAGCGCTGCCATGGAGGCGGGAGAGGCTCCTGCCACTGCTGTTGCGCTCGCCAGCTGTGAGCCCGGCTTCTGGCTGAGCAGCTCTCCTCCTGTGGGAGCACACTGATCATCAGGGGGCAGCTCCTGAATTGAGTGTCTGCCCCCTGGTGGTCAGTGCACATCATAACGACCAGTCATTCTGCTGCTCAGTCGATTTGCATATTAGGGCTTTTATTATATAAGATTGTAAGTGTAAGGAGAGAGTTGACTTGCTTGAGAAAACAGGAGTTTGCGAAAAAATGAGGTGAAATGGAAAATTTTGAGTGGTGGTTGAAGAAAGACTTTGGAAGAGAAGAGAATGTCTAAATGAAATTTTATTTAATTTTGTAAAATATGGCAAATATCAAACATTTACAAGAGTAGAGATGGTGCCCTAACTGGTTTGGCTCAGTGGATAGAGTGTCGGCCTGTGGACTGAAGGGTCCCAGGTTCTATTCCAGTCAAGGGCATGTACCTTGGTTGCGGGTACATCCCCAGTAGGGGAGGCAGCTGATTGATGTTTCTCTCTCATCGATGTTTCTTTTTTTTTTTTTAAGTGTTAATTTTTTTAATATATTTTTTTATTGATTAAGATATTACATATGTGTCCTTATACCCACGTTACCCCCTACCCCCCCCCAGTCATGCCCTCACCCCCCCGTTGTCCGTGTCCATTGGTTAGACCTATATGCTTGCATGTAAGTCCTTTGGTTGATCTTTCCCCCTTACCCCCACCCTCCCCTACCTTCCCTCCAAGGCCCTACAGTCCAATCAATGCCTCTCCGTCTCTGGATCAGTCCTTGTTCATCAGTTTATGATGTTCATTATATTCCACAAATGAGTGAGATCATGTGGTATTTATCCTTCTCTGACTGGCTTATTTCACTTAGCATAATGCTCTCTAGTTCCATCCATGCTGTGGCAAATTGTAAGAGTTCCTTTTTCTTCTTCCTCTTCTTAAAGAATACCTTTCAGCATTTCATATAATGCTGGTTTGGTGGTGATGAACTCCTTTAGCTTTTTCTTATCTGTGAAGCTCTTTATCTGACCTTCAATTCTGAATGATAGCTTTGCTGGATAAAGTAATCTTGGTTGTAGGTTCTTGCTATTCATCACTTTGAATATTTCTTGCCACTCTCTTCTGGCCTGCATGGTTTCTGTTGAGAAATCAGCTGACAGTCGTATGGGTACTCCCTTGTAGGTAACTGACTTTTTTTCTCTTGCTGCTTTTAAGATTCTCTCTTTGTCTTTTGCTCTTGGCATTTTAATTATGGTGTGTCTTGGTGTGGTCCTCTTTGGATTCCTTTTGTTTGGGGTTCTCTGCGCTTTCTGGACTTGTAAGTCTATTTCTTTCACCAGGTAGGGGAAGTTTTCTGTCATTATTTCTTAAAATAGGTTTTCAATATCTTGCCCTCTCTCTTCTTCTGGTACCCCTATAATTCTGATGTTGGTACGCTTGAAGTTGTCCCAGAGGCTCCTTACACTATCTTCATATTTTTGGATTCTTTTTTCATTTTGCTTTTCCGGTTGGGTGTTTTTTGCTTCTTCGTATTTCAAATCTTTGACTTGATTCTTGCGCTCCTCTGGTCTGCTGTTGGGAGTCTATATAATCTTCTTTATTTCAGTCAGTGTATGCTTAATTTCTAGTTGGTCCTTTATCACAACATCGAGGGTCTCACTAGATTTCTTGAGGATCTCACTACATTTATCGGCGGTTTCCATAAAATTCTTGAAAAATCTTAGAAACGTGGTTTTGAACTCTATATCCAGTCATTTGCTGTCCTCCATTTCTGTCATTTGTGACCTGTTTCTTTGTCTTCGCATTTTGTCTGCTTCCCTGTGTTGGTAGAGTGGTTTTGTGTGCTAGGTGTCCTACAGGTCCCAGTGGCTCAGCCTCCCCAGTTACCTGAGGTGGACACTCTTGGTGCACCCCCTTGTGGGCTTTGTGCACAGTCTTGTTGTAGTTATGCCTTGATTGTTTTAGGTGTCACTGGGAGGAATTGACCTCCAGACCAATTGGCAGTGAGAATCAGCTGTGTCTGCAGTGGGAGAACTTCTGTGCTGAAGACACCCTTCTGGGGCAAGACTTGCTTCAGTGGGGCTTTGGTGCTCACTGAGTCTGCCCCCTGAGTATGTTCCTTATGAATCTGAGGAGTTGTAATCTGGATGGTCCCACTCTGACCACTGGGTACACTGGCTCTTGGATCTAAGGAGGTGCTAATTAAGCCTCTTCCTGAGGTTACCAAGCATGAGCTATGAAGAGATATGCAGATTCCCCTTCCTTTTTTGGGGGTTTGGGGGTGCCCAGATGAGGCCCAGCTGTGAAGCAATGCAAGCTGCTGTGGGGCCTTGGGCCTTCTCTTGGAAGTTCTGGGTCTGTCTGGCCCAGCTGCAATTTGTTAGGTAATTTTCAGGTTGCAAAGGACCCGGGCATTCATATGCAAAAGCCTTTGCAGCAGCCTGGATGGGGCGGGGTCTCGGAATCAACAGGGCAGAGCAAGCAGCTATGGCTGATTCTCAGCCCTGCCCTAAGGGGCCGCGCATCTCAGTGTCCCGGTAATTGCTGCCAGCACCTCTGAGGGAAAGCAGTCCTCAAGTTCCGAGTTCTGCCTGCTGCCAGACCATGCAGTTTCTCCCCGTATGAGCCCTGGGACCCCAGAGATTTCCCGGAACTGGAGTTCAGAGCAGTTGGGAGCTTGTGACTCCCTCCTGATTCAAAAAGACAGCCGCGTCCTCAGGTGCCAGCCCCTTTCCCCTCGCACCGGAGCCTCCGTACCTCTGCACTTCACTTTCGTAGCTCCTCTGAGTCTGTGTGCTCTTCTCTTTCCTTCTAGTTGTAGAATTTCCACTCAGCCAGCCTTCCTGTGGTTCTGGATGATGACCGTTCTGTCTTTTAGTTGTATTTTTGAAGTTGTTGTCGGAGGCAGCAATTTCCGGTGTTTACCTATGCCGCCATCTTGGTTTCTCTCTCTCATCGATGTTTCTAACTCTCTATTCCTCTCTCTTCCTCTCTGTAAAAAATCAATAATATATTGAAGTCCCAATAATATATATATATATATATATATATATATATATATATAGAGAGAGAGAGAGAGAGAGAGAGAGAGAGATGGTTGTATAATAAATGCTCATATATCAATAATTATGAAGTCATAGTCCATCTTCTTTCATGTATGTCTTCTTTTGTTTCCCCCATTTATGGATTGTTTTGAAGTAAATCCAAGACATTATATAATTTCATTCACAAATATATTAGAATATTTCTCTAAAAGTTAAGGATTCAAAAGAGTCCTTGAAACCCTCACCAGTTTGGCTCAATGGATTGAGCATTGACCCTCAGACTAAAGGGTTTGATTCTGGTTGATCCACAGCCTTGGTTGGGGTGTGTGTGGGAGGCAACCAATCAATGTGTCTCTCACAGTGATATTTCTCTCTATCTCTCCCCCCACCCTTCCATTCTTTCTAAAAATCAATGAAAAAAATCCTTGGGTGAGGATTAACTATAACAGAAAAAAAGTGCTGGGAGAAAATATAAGCATAATACCATTATTATACTTTAAAAATTTAACAGTAATTTCTTAATATCATTAAATATTTAGTCAGTTCAATTTCCGCATAGTATCATTATATTTTTAAAGAATACATTTGTTTGAATATAACCCAATTGTGATCCATCAATTGCAATTAGTCATTATGTCTCTCTCAAGCCATAGATTTTAATTGTGATTTAAAATATTTGATATTTATGTAAAGAATGATGTAAATTCTCCCTGTTTCCAATCTAAACAGTCAATAAAATCTGCATAGTTTACTT
Source organism: Myotis lucifugus (assembly GCF_000147115.1). Lineage (NCBI taxonomy): Eukaryota > Metazoa > Chordata > Mammalia > Chiroptera > Vespertilionidae > Myotis > Myotis lucifugus. The sequence continues at coordinate 5,229 of NW_005875886.1, read as the reverse complement.
GTGCTGTTTGGAATATATTTATTTTTGGTGGAATGAAACAAATACGAAATCACTTACTGGCAAGAGATCAGCTATAGATTGGAGGTTCCTATGAAATCCTCCTCAGGTCTAATTAACTTGCTAGAGCAGCTCACAGAACTCAGAGAAACATCTGGCCTACTGGCTTAGCAGTTTATTATAAAAAGGTGTAACTCAGGAACAACAGGTGGAAGAGATGCATCAGGCAAGGGATGGGGAAAGGGCAAGGAGCTGCTAAGACCTTAGACACACCCACCACTGTCCCCAGTCTCCACGTGCACCACCTGGAAGCTCTCTGAACCTGCTATTTTGGGTTTTTATGGAGGCTGCATGACACAGGCATGGATGATTAAATCATTGACCATTGGTGATTGAGCTCAGTCTCCAGCCCTCTCCCCTTCTCTCAGATGAAGGTCAGAGGCTAGGACTGAAAGTTCCAATTCCTTAGTCACATAGTCAGGTCCACTAGCAAACAGCCTCTATTCTTTAGAGTTTTCCAAAAGTCACCTTATTAACTTAGCAGAAGACATATTTATCACTCTCAACACTGAAGGACATTATTAGTGTTTTGGAAGCTGTGAGCCAATAACCCTGGATGAAGTCCAACTTTATACATAAATATCTCACAATATTGCATATGTCATGTCTTTAAGGTTAACATGAACAAAATGTACCATTGCTTACTGTGGCTCTCTATATATAAAAGGCTAATGTGAAAATTGTCCCTGTGGGAGTTCGACCGGGAGACTGGGAGTTCGATCACTCGCTATGACGTTCACTGACCAACAGGGGGTGGCATGGAACAAAGGAAGGCCCCAGCCAGCAGCTGGAAGGCCCCAATCAGCTCTGATCGCTGGCCAGGCCTAGGGACCCTACCCATGCACCGGGCCTCTAGTATCAGAATAATTGTTTTCCCTATTTACAAAACACTGGTATAGTAGAAAAGAATAATATTAAGAAAACAAAGAGAAAATAAACTTAAAGACAGCAATACCATCCAATTTCAGCTATAAACACCTGCCCTATAAAGACAAACATATATAATATATGAAGAAATACTTTGAAAAGTGTGTGTGTGTGTGTGTGTGTGTGTGTGTGTGTGTGTCTGCATATATATTTGCATTACAAATTGGCAAAGTATCTCACAAGTTATAGTATTTAGAAAGGTTTGTGGTTCTGAAGTTGGCACTCAAATATTTATCTTGCCTGTTAAGAAGTGTCACCTTTAAGATTTATTCAATGAGTACCATATGCACATCTAAATTTAGACAGTTTTATTTAAGTGACTGAATTAGCAATTCTCACGGGGGCCATTCTGCTGTGGGTAGAAATAGGATTCTTCCACGGAGTCGTGAGAAAAGCATTTCGGGGACTCACCCATAGGAGGATGTGAGCAACACCGGCAAGATTTATTGGAGCGAAAACAAAGGACTGCCCCCAGGTGCCCGATGTCTCACCCACGACCAGGTGGCTCAGCTCCGTCTGGCTGCAGAAGTCCAAGCTCTGGGGCCTCAGACCTGCACCCTCACCTGTCAGATCCAGGAGGGCCAGGACCCAGAGAGGCCAACTTCTGTGCCTCGTTTCCCCATCAGTATGTCGCCAAGGCTGGATGATGCCTGGAGCAGAGAGAGAAAGTGTGCACACACGAACCTCAGGCCTTTGTCAAGCTTTGATTATATCACCTTGCATATATTTCATCTCATCCAAGCCCCACAGGTAAAGGAGGGCAGCGATTCGTAACTGCATTATATTGTTAAGCCGACCAAGGCTTCCCCTGACCTGGCAACTTGCTGACGTCTCCTGACGTCGGGAATGAGTCCCTTTCCTGTTTTCCTGTTGAAGCAGCAGATGCTCGGTGTCTGCTGGAAAATGGAATTATTGAGTATTTTAAAATGTTGTTATTTGGCTAAACAGGATCAGGGCACTTCTGGGCTTTCAGGCAGAGATGAGAGTTGAGTGAATGTCATGAGGAGGCAGCAGTGCAGAGAGGGGGCAACTAGCTCAGGAGGCAGGGCTATTGGTGGGATTTTGTACGAGCAATAGTCATAAGACTGTAATAATAAAATAAAAAAGATTAGAATGCACAACAAAAATCCCTAACAACAAAAACCATGGATCTCTAAAATATCCCGGATAACATGTAATCCTGAAAGCACTACTTTATTTTGGACCTTACCCTCCTGTCAGGGAAAACCTGCTCCTTTTAATTGAGACGCAGCACCTTGGCAGAGCAATGGTGATTTCCCAGCATCCTCCTCAATTTCTGCGGAGCACTGACTGTCGGGATGATTTTAATGAGGTCGATGATCATTGCAGCAGCTCCACAAGACTTCTGTGACAGAAGAAGAGAATATGGCTCGGGACAATCATATCCCTGAGCTATTATTTATTATTTATACAGACTACAAAGTTTTTTTGGGGGGGAGGAATAGAAAACTAGACTAAAAATTAACTGCTACATCAATAGAGCACTCCTAATTTCTGGGTGGCATATTCTTAAGGAATCCCTTAGGTTTCCCCTCAAAACCAAAGACACACAGAGAACTAGAGCTGGTGCCTGAGTGTGAGAGGAGGAGCATTCTGTGCTCTCTAAGGGCTTGTTTGTCTTCATGTCCCGTTGCCCACATCCTGCCCTGTACTTCGTATGGTCTTTAAATGCACTTGCAATCGGTAATCATGCTTCTATTTGTGTGACGATGTGATTGACGTCTGTCTTCTCTCCATGAAGACAAAAGACCACGTGTGCTTTGCCATCCATGTGTATCCCCCATGCCCAGCACAGTGCATCGGCATGTTGTCTTTCAATAAATACATCATCTAAACCACCGATGAACAAATACAGGCCACTGGCCGGAGTATCCTTTGTGAAATCCACCCCTTTCATTTCAGAATGAAGTTGACTCCATGTCAATCGTGTGCTAAACTAGGAAAAGGCTAGATTTAATCCTCTGACCAAAAATTATGGTCCTGTTTGTTTTTTTTAAATTTATCTTTATTGTTGAAAGTATTACAGATGTCCACTTTTTCCCCCCATTGACCCTTTCCACCCGCTTCCCAGGTATGATCCTGTTTTAAATTTATTTATTTAACTATCTTCAATGTTTACATAATAAAAGTAAGGGGGAAAGATAGTTTTTATTAAGGAAGCATACGTAGACACAGATTTTCTTATAAATTCACATGCACTTGTTGAGGGTGGTGGGAATGGCACCAGGTGTCTGACTGGTGGGTGGGGTCAAACCAAACCTGGGTTCAGTAACCTCAGTACTTGGGTTCTGGCTAGGAAAGAATTTAAAGCCAAGAGCCAAACTGTAAGAGAATATTTATTTAGTAAATCACAGAGGTAGAAGTAATTTCTAGAAGAAATGGGCTTAGGAAACAAGTTATAGAGGTAAAGGAAGGGCCCTAGGAGCTTGGGAGTGAGGAAGCTAATGGTAAAGTGCCTGGGACAGGGAGGGGCAAGGGAAAGGCAGGAGGATCGCACTGGGTCCTGCCCTCCTAAAGGTTTTAAGGGTGGAGATTTTAGGGATGTTCCAGGGGAAGATCTCAATGGAATATTCAGCACTTTTCCAGGGGTGTCCTTTCAGGGTTGTGGTCTCCACTGATTGATTGGCCAGCATCCGAGCAGGGGGTCATTATTTAATGCAGCTGGTCCTGATGTCAGCTGTGGTTGGTTTTGTTGCTTATCTGGGCCTGGAGCTGAAATACAACTGAGGCCTAGTGTTATCTCTAGAGAGGAAAGGCCAGGGGGTCCAAACTGCAAGACCAGTGATACCCTAGGGGAGGAAAAGGCACCCTGGGGGCGAGGTCCCACTCTATAATTGCTCTGTGCTAGGCACCTGGCTTTGCATGCATATATGTCTATAAGCAGATGAAAGGAAACAGTCATGTCCATATAGTCACAGTTGTGAACGTTATTTGTGAAAGGTTGATTTTAGTTGTGAACAGTTGGATTAACTGTAATCACTGGATCACAATTCATTATCCTCAGTGTTTATAACCTACTAGCAGAAGAAATCAATCAATTTCCCACCCTTTTTTAAGGAGTAGGAAAGAAAATAAAGTCAGAACAGATATGTTGAGAGCCAAAAATAAATAAGTAAATAAATAAATATTATGAAAAAACAGATACAAAGTGATAATAAAAATTCTAAAATGTTAGCTGATAGCAACAATCCTTGGGTCATATTCTTTCAAGATATTTCATTGCTATTTAATTATTTTTTGTGTGTGTGAGCTACATAATGGATTAAATTTTTGACCTTTCATTAAATATATTTTTAAAAATTAAGCCTACAAAAGACATTCAGGCATCTTGTCAAAGATAGACTACACTGATATTCTGCCAAATTTGGTTCTATATTAATGCATTTGGAAATTACAAAACTGGCAAGAAACATGTAGGCTGAATGGCTTCCCAATTTAAAAATATACAAATTAAACATTTTTCTAAACATTAAGCAATTTCATGAGGCAGGTGGAAAACAGTTCTTTCTATGCCACATTTTTTTTCCCATTGGTTTCTTGTTGAATACCCATATGACCATACATCACTTTGTATGATAGCTTCTACTTTGAACTGCTCTTTTCTTCCTCTTTCTGTTGTCTATTTCTAAATTATGAGGTTGAGGGTTCTTGGCATCATATTTCAAGGGAACAATAAGTGCATCAGGTAAAATAACCCAATTAATTTATTTGAATTTTAGTTGTGAAAGGTTGGATTAACCGTAATCACTGGATCGCAATTCATTATCCTCATTGGTTTGGGCATGTCTTTCTTTTAGTTCTTTGTAAATGGAATAAAATTTATATTTATATTTCACATATAAATATCCACAGAGTTAGAAACACATTGTTATTTCCAATAAGTGGACCAACAAGAGTTGTGTCCTTGAACAGAACTTATTTCTTTTTTGCTTGTGTTCAAAGGCAAAATAAGGTGTTACCAAACATATTTGCATTTAATTAGCAGGAGTTGGTACACTGCATATAAATCTGTTTTAATTGGCAGGAGAACGATTAGAAATTCTTTTTAATTTGAATTTGATTTGAATGCCGTTATGTGGTATATACACTGCAGGTTCATCAAAAAGAACACCCCTTTTCCCATTCTCTGTAACCATCAACCTGATATTCACCCCTGTAAGGTTCCTGGCTCTGAAGACATGTGCATTTGACGACACCCTTTACCGGAACCTCAAAATTAATATC
>NW_005875885.1:7153-11145 GCF_000147115.1 Myotis lucifugus | reverse complement strand
ACCCTGACCACCAGGGGCAGCTCCTGACTGAGCATCTGCCCCCTGGTGACCAGTGTGTGTCATAGTGACCAGTCATTCTGGTTGCTTGGGCTTTTGTATAGATAGATTGAATCACTTTCATCTGTAATCACTTTCCTTTTGCCTGAAATGTATTCTTTAAAACTGAGGTTCTCAACTAGACTGTACTTTTGAATCACCTGGGGGAGCTTTAAAAAAATCCTAAAACCCCGCCCTAACCGGTTTGGCTCAGTGGATAGAGCGTCAGCCTGCAGACTGAAAGGTCCCAGGTTTAATTCCGGTCAAGGGCATTTACCTGGGTTGCGGGCACATCCCCAGTAGGAGGTGTGCAGGAGGCAGCTGATCAATGTTTCTAACTCTCTATCCCTCTCCCTTCCTCTCTGTAAAAAATCAATAAAATATAAATTTTTTAAAAATCCTAAAACCCCACCACATTTCAGGTCAATTGCTTCAGAAACCCTGGGGGTAGGCCCAGGTGTCAGGAGTTTTTACCAATGTCGCTGTCTGGTGTCCCTAATGAGAAGCCAAGTTTAAGAACCACTGTTAAGGAGAGTCTTCTGGTGACAAAGTTTCTTGGGTTTTGTTTGAAAATATTTATTTAGAACTCATGTCGTTGTTGTTGTTGTTAATTCTCACCTGAGGATATATTTTTCCATTGATTTTTAGAGAGTGTGGAAAGGGGGGCAGAGACAAAGAGAGAGAAACATCAATGTGAGAGAGACACATTAACTGGTTGCATCCTGCACATGCCCCGACCGGGGCAGGGGATCGAACCTGCAACCGAGTTACGTGCCCTTGACCCTTCAGTCTGCGGGCCAACGCTCTAACCACTGAACAAGCCAGCTAGGGCTAGACCTCATTCTTGAGAGACGTTTTCACTGGGTATAGAATTCCAGCTGGCATTCCAGCACCTTGGAGATAGCACTCCGCTGTCTTCTAGCTTCTGTGGTTGCTATTGAGACATCATCACCTGTCAGTCTGACTGCTGTGAGGTTTTTTAACAGTTTTATTGCGATGTAATTTATTTTATTTTTTTTCTGCGATCTAATTTATATACCATAAGATCCACCTATCTAAAGTGTACAATTTAATGGTTTTAAGTGCATTTAAAAGCTGTGCAACCATCACCACAATCCAATTTTAGAACATTTTTATCACCACTTAAAAAATATAAAAAACCCGGTACCCAATTGCAGACACTCCCCATCTGCCACCCTCCAGCCCTCAGCACAAATCTACTTTTGGTCTCTATAGATTTTCCTATTCTGGACATTTTATATTAATTAAATCTTACCATACATGGTCCTTTGTGACTGCCCTTCTTTCACGTAGCATAATGTTTTTTTTTACGTTCATCCATGTTGTATGGCTGTTCTTTTGAAAATAATCTGGTTTTCCTTTCTGATTCTTTTAAGATTTTATCTTTGTTCTTTTTGCATTTTCACTTTGCTGTATCTTTGTGTGAAAACTTATGGAGTCTCTTGAACCTGTGATTGATGTCTGATTTCTATCTCAGTAATGTCCTTTTGGCCACATCTAATCTGCTGTTTAACCCATCTTTTGGATTTTTAATTTTGGTTATTGTGTCTTTTATTTTAGAAGATCTGTTAGGTTTTCAAATCTGTTATGTCACTTAGTATAATCCCTGGTCATAGTATCAAGTTTGTTATTTATTGAAGCCCTGTTAGTAAACATTTTTGTTTTATAACTTGTGCACGATAATATGCTACCTGAACTCTGAGTGTCTGTTTCTGCTTGTTTGCACTCCTGTTGCCTTGTTTCTCCTGCTGACCCTGCTGGTGTGTGACGGTCATGTTCGCTGCAGCCCTGAGGTCACCTGCACAAATCTGTATTCGGGTAAACATATTCTTTTGGTTGTTCTGGTCTTAGCCTTGGCCCTTCAAGGGCAGACATCCTTCCTCCCAGTGGGTAAAGTCCAGTCATTCAAACTTGGGTTCAGTCCCACGGTTCACTATCTATGTGACTCTGGACAAGACATCCCCCCTCTCTGGGCCTCAGTTTTTCCCTCTGTACAATGATGATCATGATGGTCCCTCCCTCATAGGGTTGCTGTGAGGATCTGTATCAGTTATTGGTTGTTGATATGCAACAAATTATCCCCAAACTTAGCAGCTTAAAACAACAGTTTCTATGGATTAAGAATTTGGGAGCAGTTTCTTATGTCATTTGACTAAAGGTCTCTCATGAGGTTGCAGTTAAGATTTTAGCTGGGGCCTCAGTCATCCGAAAGCTTGATTGGGGCTGGAGGATGAACTTTCAAGAAAGCCCACTCATATGCCTGGCTGGTGCTGGTCAGTGCAGGATGCCTGTGTCCCTCACCACATGTACCTCTCCATGGGGTGACTTGAGTGTCCTAGTCACATGGCAGCTGGCTTTCCCCAGAGCAGATGATATAGGCATCAAGGCAGAAGCCACAGTCTATTTTATGGCCTAACATAAAAAGTCATACTTCATCATTTTCACAGTCTCCTATTAGTGACACTGGTCAGCCCAGCTCAGGGTGGGAGGGGACTACACAAGGGCATGGATACCAGGCCTCAAGGACCAAGGACAAGGCTGGCTATCACATGTCAAATGAGATAATGTATGTAAAGCACGTAAAACCATGCCTGGCATGTGGTATGTGCTCACAGTAAACATTAACCATTCCTAATAAGTGTCCTGGCTTTGCCCTAGGCATGTAGGATCTACACAGTCACCACTTTCATTCAATCATTCAGCAGCTGTGTGTCAGGCACTACTCTAGGAGCTGGGGACACAACTGCAAACAAAACATAGTATGAAACTAACACAAACAAACATCTAGAATGTTCTGCCAGGTGGTGCAGAGTGTTATGAACAACCACAAAGGCAGGGAAGGGGAGAGAATGATGAGAGGACGAAGGCTATAGGTCTTTCCCCATAAAGCTGGTCCGACAGTTGTGGTGGCTCAGAATTGGACCTCTGATAAAGCCCTCCCACACCTGTGACCCCATCCTAGCCTCACAGGCAGGTAGAATTTATACCCATTTTACACCTGAGCTGGAGTCAAGCACAGAGAAGGAGCGGAAATGAGCTCTGAGTCCCTAAGGAATCAGGATTTCTCCCACTACAGAGGTTCTCCAACTGGAATGCACAGCCATCACGGAGAGGCTGTTAGGAGGTGCACACACACACACACACCCCATCCCACATCTGACTCACTAGGTCTGGGGAGAGTCCAAGGACCTGCATTTCTTTTTATTTTTAAAAATGTATTTTTATTTATTTCAGAGAGGAAGGGAGAGAGAGATAGAAACATCAATGATGAGAGAGAATCACTGATCAACTGTCTCCTGCTCACCCCGCACTGGGGATGATTGAGCCCCAAACCTGGCCATGTGCCCTGACCGGGAATTGAACCTTGACCTCCTAGTTTGTAATAGGTCGACTCTCAACCATTGAGCCACACCAGCCCAGCAAGTATCTGCATTTTTAAGCAAGCACCCCAGGGGGCACCCCAACCACATCTGAGAAACCCTGTTGTGAGGGCTTTGGAGAAGCAGGGGCAGGAAGGCCTGCTCTGACAAGTGCCAGAGGAGGCTCCAGGCCCAGCCTCAAGGAAGGGAACAGACTGAGGCCCAGAGACACCGCGCAGCTCGACGCCAGGCGCTGAGTTCTCAAGTACGACAGACAGCGCCACCCTCCTTCTTCCTCGGGGCATAGATGTCTCTAATGTGACAGCAGGGACAACAGAGCAAAGAGGCAGAGACTGGGAGCCGTTCCTGCATCAGCCAGCCCTGAAACCACCCTCCTGTTGACGTCTTGCTTTGTGTGAAATACATTTCCTTCTGCTTTAAGCTACTTTGACTCAGGGTTTCAGGTACTTGCAGCCAAAATTGACCCCAGGTGAGACCCATAGCCTCCAGAACAGTGGTTCTCAACCTTGGCTACACATTAGAATCACCCTGGGATTCTTTTTAAAATCCTGATTT
>NW_005875885.1:0-7026 GCF_000147115.1 Myotis lucifugus | reverse complement strand
CTGTTCTGGCCTCATCTCTGGAAATTCTGTTCTTGTATGGGGTGGGGCCACAACATTAGTAACAAGAAACAGAATTTCCCGAGGACGAGGCCCAGAAATCAGGATTTTAAAAAGATTCCCAGGTGATTCTAATGTGCAGCCAAGGCTGAGAACCGCTGCTCCAGAAGAAAGGGAGGGAGTGCAGAGGACTCGCCGTGGGGCTGGTTTGGGAAAACGGATGAGAGACCAGAAGAAACGCCCGGGAGAAATAAACGTATTCCAGAACTCCTTTATTAGGCACAAGGTAAAAATATATACTCGGAGCATCCAAAACCTACAGTGCTGATGTGGGGTTCTGGACCCCAAGTGTCCCCAGAACTGGACTTAGGACTTTCCAGGAGGCCAGGGGCAGACCCCACCTAATCCTGTCCCCCAACTCCAGTCAGCAGCTCGGGTCACAGCTGCTGAGGCGGACAGGCCTGGACCCTCATTCCCAACCACTCCTTGAGCTGGATGAGGACCCGCCTCACAGGTTGGACTCTTGATCTGCCAGCCCAGACCCTTGGCTCAGGCCTGGACAGAGGATCCCCTGACCAAGAGGACACAGCGGCTGGAGCGGAATTCGCAGCAGGGCCTGGGCTCTGGGCCTCAGGTGCAGGGGAGAGGCCTGAAGGCTTTGGCACAGGACGCTTCCCTTTCTCAGAGGTGCAACATACAAAGGCAGCTGGGTGGGTCGTGAAAGGGACTGTCCGTGACAGCAGTGTGGGGGGGGGGGGGCGGCCAGCACGAGTGGACGCCGTCACCTGCACTGGTTGTACCCAGCCCAGTGCAGACACTGGCCTGTGGGGATGGAGAAGGACTGACAGCCCTGTGAGCCGGAGTTTTGTCTCTTGTTCACAGCTGTGTTCTCAGCACCTGGAACAAGGCACACAGTGAGCTCCCAACAGGTGTGTGGACCACACAGGCGTGCCTGCAGCACACTTCAACATGCCTCCTCTTTTCTCCCTCCTACAAGGCACTTAGGGTTCATCTCAGTTCAAAGAGGCAGGAGAGAGCTTGGGGACGCCCCAAACTCAATCCACAGTTCACAGCTGAGAGTCGGGTAGGGTAGTCCTAGCCATATAGGCCCACTTCCCTTTCTCCCTCCTCTGCCTCAACTTCCTCCAGCCCTGGCCCTTCGGGGACCACCTGGTCAGCCTCCCAGAGGTGGGCTCGGGATGGGACTGAGGGGGTCAGGTTCTCTCGAAGCCAGGGGTGCAGCAGGATCCCCGAGGCTGTGAGACGCTCAGCTGGCTCCCGGCGGAGGAGGCAGCGGACCAGGCAGCGGGCCCGGGCGGAGAGGCCCCGGGGCAGGGCGTAGGTCCCCCTGCGGATCTTGCCAAAAAGCAGGGCAGGCTCCGAGTCCTGGAAGGGGTAGTGTCCGGCCAGCATGGTGAAGAGCGCCACGCCCAGGCTCCAGACGTCCGCCGCCCTGCCTGAGTAGGATGCCCGCGAGCTGAGGATCTCGGGTCCCACATAGGCCGGGCACGCGTGCTTGTCCCACAGGGAGTCGTCCGGCCCGGTCAGCACGCAGGCGTCCTCCAGGTTCTCCAGCACCAGCTTCGTCCTGTGGCAGGGAGAGGGCAGCGGGTCAGCTCCTGCTGGGACCCCCACGCCCCCACCCACTCGACTCAAAAGTCTCAGGTTTGATTCCGGTCAAGAACACATGCCCAAGTTTCGGGCTCGATCCCCAGTAGGAGGCGTGCAGGAGGCAGCTGATCAATGATTCTCTCTCATCATTGATGTTTCTATCTCTTTCCCTCTCCCTTCCTCTCTGAAATCAATTATATATATATAATCTTTTTTCCTTAAGTAGAATCAGGGTTTGAGGCCAGGTTTGTCTGACTCCATTGCCCTTCTCCTATCAACAGTGTTTCTCAAACTATTTCCTTGAGAAAAGAAAGAAGCACTTTCTCACCTCTGGGAGATCTGGGGGTGTTGTACCCACCCCTAAGCTCAAACTGATTTGAAGTTGTGCATTAGCTCAAAAATTTTACATTCCATTTCTTACTAAAGGAATTTTAAAATATTAAAATGGATTTTGGGTTCGATCCCCAGTAGTTCGTGCAGGAGGCAGCCGAACAAGGATTCTACATTTTATACATTTTTAGTATAAACTGTAGAAGGAACTAGAAAATCACCCTTAGACAAACATCACAGTGTAACTGCTACACTCGCTACAGGGAAGATAGATGGCTGCTAAAATTAGTGGGTGAAACTCTGAGGAGAAACACATAATTTCAAAGCGCCTCGAGGTACTTATTAATGACGAGGTATTACTCAAGGCATTTGTTAATTACAAAAGGTAAAATGGGAACTTCACAGTAGAGGCACCTGGCAGACACCACCCTAACCAATGATCATGTTAATATCACCATCATGTACTTCCTGATACCATGCACTGAGAAGGACCTATCACTTTTTTTATCCTCACCTGAGGATATGTTTATTGATTTTACAGAGAAAGGAAGGAAGGGGGACGGGGGTGAGGGAGAGGAAGGGAGAGAGAGAAACATCTATCAGGGATCAAACCCGAAACCTTTTTGTGCCCTGACCAAAAATCGAACTCGTAACCTTTTGGTGTATGGACGCTCCAACCAACTGAACCACCCCACCAGGGCTTCTGTGGTATTCATGCCAAAGATGTATCACCTCAACTTAACCGTGAGAAAAACACCAGCTGACCTCTAATGGAGGGGCATTCTACACAATGACTGACCGGTTCTCTTCAAAAGTATCCAGGTCAAGAGAGAACAGAAAAGCCTGAGGATCCGTCAGCCTGGAGGGCACGGAGGAGGCCTGACTGGCGAATGCGGGGTGGGGCCTGAATGGAATCCTGGACCCAAGGGCATAGAGGGACACGGGGGGAATCTGTGGTTTAGTTAGTAGTACGAAGCCAAGGTTAATGTTTTGGCTTTGGTAGTTATACTGTGGTCAGGTAAGATATTAACTTCAGAGGAAATGGTGAAGAAAACATGGGACCTCTTTGAACTGTTTTTGCAACTTTTCTGAAAGTCTAAAAGTATCTGAAAATAAAGTTTTTAAAAAATCCAGTGGGGTCACCCTCCTCCCAAAAATATCTTGAAATGAAATCAATGTTCTAATGGGTGTGCATGTGCACCTGGTGGCTTGGTGAGCCGACACCCTGCATACTCCCAGGATCTGGGGTGGGGACAGGGTGCCAGGTCCCTTTCTGTCCCCCCTCCAAAAATCACTGATTTTCAGTTTTAGAGGAAAAGGTTCCTGTGTGGGAAGCTCAGGGTGCATTTTGGCTGTGGCCCTGAGCTGTGTGTGACCTTGAAATCCTGGCGACATCTTGACAATCCAGACTTTCCCCCTACCAATCGGGAAACTGAGGTCTGGAGACACTGGGCCACCCAGAGTCGGCAAGCCACCCAGCCAGGCCTCCCACCTCTCATGCTCAGAGGGAGCTAGGGCCCTGGCTCTGGAGTCACCTCTGGGTTCAGATCCCAGCTTAGTATTTATTCAGCTGTAGGGTCTTGGGCTACTGACCTCGCTGGGTCTCAGTTTCCTCGCCTGCCATATGGGGACAATAACAGTGTCCACCTCCGATTTACCAGGATCCAGGCCACGCCAGGCAGAGCAGCGATGCTCTCCATCACTGTCGCAATTATCACAAAGGCAGCGCTGCCCTGGCCGGTTTGACTCAGTGGATAGAGCATCGGCCCACAGACTGAGTCCAGGGTTCAGTTCTGGTCAAGGGCCCTGGTGGGGGCGCGTGCGGGAGGCAGCCAGTTGACGTGTTTCTCTCACATCGATGTTTCTCTCTCTCAGTCTCTCCCCCTCCACTGTCTCTAAAAATGGATGGAAAAATATGCTCCGGTGAGGATTAATCACAAAGGCAGCGCTCCACCCCAAGGGGCTTCCCACAGGACTGGGTTCCCTTCTTCCCTGGAGCGGGCAGTGGTGCTGTCCAGGCTTCTCCACAGTCTGTGTTGGCTACTCGGCCTTCCTGAGCCTTGGTTTCCCCGTTAGGGCCCACCTCCTGGGCGGCTCCTCTGTTGCCACACTCACCTCTCACAGTCGGCGAAGACAAAGCGTCGCAGCTTGAGGTCTCGCAGGACCAGACCGTGCTGGTGACAGTGCGCCACGGCGGCGGCCATCTGGCAAAAGAGCCTGGCGGCCTCGGGCTCGGGCAGGCGGCGGCGGCGGCGCACCAGGCTGTGCATGTCCCCGTGGGGCCGCGGGAAAACGGCGTAAAGGTGGTGTGGGCCAGCCAGGACCTCCACGGGCCGTGCCACATGCTTGTGGGGAGGCAGCCGCGAGTAGGGCTCTAGCACCTTCAGGCTCTCGCAGACGGGGTACACCTGTGGGCGGAGCACGGCATGAGCACATGGGGGACCGCGTGGAGCCCAGGCTGACCTTGGAAACAGTCACCTGTCCCTTACATGCTACTGGGTGCCAGGCAGTGTGCCAAGCGCTCCTGCAGCAAGACACTCAACCCTGAGGAAGCCAAGAGGCCACACAGCCAAGTGTTCTTAACTGCTACCTTATATGTTCTTAAACTTAAGAGAATTGAAAAAATAACAGAGCCCAGCCAGTGTGGCTCAGTGGTTGAGCGTCAGCCTATGAACCAGGAAGTCATGGTTCGATTCCTGGCAATGGCACATGCCCAGGTTGCAGGTTTAATCCCCAGTGGGGGGACATGCAGGAGGCAGTCGCTCAATGATTCTCTCTCATCATTGATGTTTCTCTCTCCCTCTCCCTTCCTCTCCGAAATCAATAAAAAATATTTTTTTAACAAGAAAAGAAAAAGAATAGGTAACCCAAACAAAAATAACCCAGAAAGCAGGGAAATCCAAAAGAGCAGATGATGCAGAAGTAGCTTTATGCCCATTATCATCACCATCAGAGCTTCCATTCTCTAGAATTCACACTGCCCACCCTTTCTTGCATTCCTACCTGTGCCAGCCACTGGGCATCTAACTTGACTCACAGCCATGGTCCCTGCCCTCCTGGTGCCCATCCAATACAGGATGCAGTAAATAGGCCCCAAAGCGACATATTTATGCACACTAAGCAATCAACGCAATTCTGATAAGTGTTGCAAAGGAACCAAGAAAGGTGCTGGGAGCGGAACCGCCATCTTCCAGGAATTCGCCAAAATGACTAACACCAAGGGAAAGAGGAGAGGCACTGCTATATGTTCTCTAGGCCTTTTAGAAAACATGGAGTTGTTCCTTTGGCCACATACATGCGAATCTATAAGAAAGGTGATATTGTGGACAGGTCAGGCAGTGTGCACCCTTCACTAGGTGCCTCACTTCTGGGATTTATCCTCCAATTAAAATAGCTGGTTTGGCACAGTGGATAGAGCACCGGCCTGCAGACCGGCACTTGTCCCCTGCTGGTGTGGGGACAAGCAATCCCTGCAGACTCCCCTAAATGTTTCTAAATAATTGGGGCCGTATGAAAGCGCGCGGCTCTGGTTCCAGCTCGCTTTAGTCACTCCCCTCAGCATGGACTTCCTCCCCAGTGGGGACAGGAAAGAACCCTGATGCTGCAGGAAGGGGACCCAGAGTTCAGGGGCCCCTTAGAGTATCTGGGGCAGAGCACTGGGGAGCGGCATCAGGCAGCTCAGCGCCCTGATAAAGCTGATGACTGGACCACTTGTCCAGATCTGTCCCCCTGCCCACTGCACCCCCATCAGCAGGAGCTGGAGCCAGCTGCTGCTGTTCCCAGTTGGAGGCTTAGGTCCTTTTGCTTCTTGTTCATTCCCAAGGGGACCCAGGCCCCCTTCTACCCATCCCTTGTGTGCCTGGGTCTCCCCTATCTTCCATACCCCTGCCCACCGGGAGCAAATCTGCTCTGCTTGTGTCCGAACCATGTGTCCCAGCATGGGCTCTGGGCTTGGCCTGCCGGGGCCCAATCTCAGCTCTGACACCTCCTGGCTCTGGGATGTGTCAAGTAACCGCATCCTTTTGAGCCCCGGTGTCCTTTATCTATAAATGGGCCCAATAACAGTACCCACCTCATAGATTGTGTGAAGATTAGAAGAGATTACGCACACTAAGCAATCAACACGGCCCCTGGTGCACAGCAAACACCCATTTTAGACTTTCTCATCCCTCTCTGGGCTGTGACCTGCCAATGTCTTGTGTGGGCCTGACCCTCGTGGGGCCTTGGTCCTGCCTGGTTCCTGATTTCGGCCTAGAACCCTGGACCTTGCCCTCGGAAGCCAGGCCCAATGGTATGTGGATTCGTGCATGACCCTTCTCCCTCTCTTGACCTCAGTCTGTATCTGTAAAATGGCCAGAGGTTAGGTCCATGACCTCCAGGATCCCAGGGGTTCTGATGCCTACTCTATGTCATCTTTCTCTTGTGCAAATGTCTTCCATGGCTTCCCACAGGAGGTCCTTACTAGTGCGGTCATGCCCAGTGGCTGCCAGCCCCTATCTCCTGCCCCTGGCTGCACACCCTTCTCCACTCGGCCATGGTGAAGTCCTGTTAACTCCCTGAAGCGCCATGCTCTCCCTCCTCTAGGCCTCTCAGCACAGCTGTTTCTCTGCCCAGACCTCCCTTTTCCCGCTTCTCCCTAGCTAACTCCTCGGTCTTTTCTGACACCCCCTTGTGTGGGGCGCGGCCAGAGTGTTTTGGACAGGTTCAAGCCTTGGACTACTGAGAGGGCACAGTCCTCTCGTGGCCACGTGCAAGTCCCAGCTTGGATGGCAGAGCCCTCCCAGCACAATTAGCCAACAGCTGTAGTTGTAAGCTTGAACCTGTGATCCGAACACGTGGCCCCACGTGCCTGAGTGATAGAGTTCGGGTGCATGTAGTGGAGTGGGACTGAAACCCACAAGAATGTTGTAAACATCTTGGTCACGCCCTTACTCTGCCTCGTGGCGTCTGCTATAAAATAAAGACACGGCTTGTGGGCGCTGGCGCTGTCTCCTCATCAGGGAGCAGCGTCCCACCGAGACCCAGCTTTCATTCTCTTGTCTGTCTTTTCTAAGCCTTTCACCCCCCCACTCAGGGTCACTGAACCAG
>NW_005875884.1:0-11020 GCF_000147115.1 Myotis lucifugus | reverse complement strand
CTCTAAAAATCAATGAAAAAATATCCTCGGGTGAGGATTAAAAAAGAAGAAGAAAAGGCTTTCTGGTAGGTAAGAGGAGGGAAAGAAACTTCGCATCAGGTCTTTACAAAAACCGGTTTGAGTTTCGTTTCCTAGAATTCAAACTTTTTGAAGGTATTTCCGGTTCATGCATGCCAGCGGGAAATACGTTTACCACTCTGAGGACCATTGGTTGCTTTTGAAGACTGAGTTCTTTCTATGTAGCACAACACAATTGCTTATAAACAAAACACTTTCTAAAAAAAAATCAAGCTTATTCAATATGCATAATAGAAATATGCAGCTCCATGTTATTTTCGATTTTCGTAGAAATTAGAACATCCTTTGAGCAATTTCTGTTTTCCGAATAGAAGTCCACTACGGCAAACACCTAGTGTTGCCACACTTTTAATAAGTTTAATGGAAAATGTGCTTCCTTCCTTCCTCCCTTTTTGTTTATTAGTGGGGAGAGGAGCTGTGGCATCAGGCACAGATGTTGATCAGACTTCAAACAACCTCTATTCCATTGACTAGAATTTTTGGTTATTGTAGCTGAGGTGTTCGCTTGCTTGCTCCCCCGATTCTAAAATAATCCATCGGAAATTATCTTCCTATCATACAGGTGTAACTCCATCTATTTCCCTGCTTCCGGTGGGAGGTGGAGATATATTTTATTTTAATTTTTTTTATTCCTGTGCCTTATAGAAAAAAAAGAAGAAGAAAAAGATGGCGGCTTGAGCCCATCCCCAAAGCTTTAGCCAATTGACTATGATTGAGTGCTTTTTCTTATTACTGCTCGCTGGGATCTTCTTATGAAATGCACATTTCATTTTTATCCAGGACCTGGGGATATGGGGCGACAGAGGAATATTACTTGAAATTCGGCCCGCCACCGTCTGTAGGCAGCTCCACGCCGAGATGGCGGAAGAGTTATAATTTTAATTCTTTTCGCAATGACAAGGTGTCCCGAAGTTAAATGATCATTATCTGTGCAACCCAACAGCACCGTGGCACTTCTAGGAGGACCAGGCGGCTTATTCTAATTGATAGGATCTGAAGATTCCCAGGGTGAGCTAAGATCTAAGCGCTCCCAAATTAATAGGGTGATTGAAGGCAGGGGCTGTGTTTGCAAGGCGTTGGGGCTGAAATGGGTGCTTGGTGCCGCGGATCCTAATGCAGCGAGCATCACTGTGATCATCACGGAGCCAGGTAGCGGCACCTGCTCTGCCTCGGGCTGCCCAGTTAATCCCTAACAATCAGTTGATTCCTGGGAAACAATGATGACCAGACAAAGATGCGAGCCCTCACACTATCAGAGGGGGATGCTTTTGACACTGGTCCATGGGAAAGCTGTGCTTGCAGCATTCCAAAGGTGCGGACGAGGATGCTCAACTGACAAGAAGCTGAGCTCCATTGTGTGACATACTCAACAGCATCTGTGGCCGTTTTCTGGTTTTCTGGGGTGACTGAGTTTCAACTGTGATGTTGTCTGTTTATAAAGTCTGTGTCGGTAGCCGGGCGTGGTTATATGACTCACATGAAGATTCTGGGCTTGTCAGTGTGCTAGAGTGTGTTTTTCTGGTTTTGCCTGAAAAGGAAGAAATAAAATATAAAACGAAGGGAGTTATTTTACCACAGATGATATAATAGGAAATATATATATGTGTGTGTGTGTGTGTGTGTGTGTGTGTGTGTATATATATATCTATCGTCTCCAAAATGTATACAAACACCTTGAATAATTATAAAGGCAGTGCTTATTTAAATACATTTCATTTGATTCAGGGTTCATTAGGGTATCTCAAATGCCCTTCATAATTTTATTTTATTTTTTTACTTTTCCCAGAATAAAAATGGAAATTGTACAATCGAATGTCAATTCTTTTCTGATCATATGTTTTATATATGGCTTCAAAAATAAGAATGTACTATCCACTGCGCCCTAACCAGTTTGGCTCAGTGGATAGAGTGTCAGCCTGCGGACTGAAGGGTCCCAAGTTCGATTCCAGTCAAGGGCATGTACCTTGGTTGTGGGCACATCCCCAGTAGGGGGTGTGCAGGAGGCAGCTGATCGATGTTTCTCTCTCATCGATGTTTCTAACTCTCTATCCCTCTCCCCTCCTCTCTGTAAAAAATCAATAAAATATATTTTTAAAAAAATAAGAATGCGAATGAACAGAAGCTCACAGCTCATATACATAAAAGTTGGGGGTAGCCCCATTGTTCACTTACAGATGCTGGGATCTACGTCTGTGTTCTCAGGGTCTGTCTTGAGGATTTCAAATTGTGTATTTCTGAACAGGCTCTTAAAAATTTTGAAGAAGAAAAAATGGACCATCTCCAAAAAACACTGCCACTGGTCATTTTGGGGACCTCGAGCAATGTTCTTAGACACTTTTTCCCTTTTATTGACAGAGAAAAATAAGACCACCTCACAGGATTATTGTGAAGGTTGAGAAAATGTGAAATCGCCAAATAGAGTGACAGACACATAGTGGAGAGTACATGGCTGTTTCCTTCCCCTTTCCCAGCATTCCTTTGCTTGGCTAGACATGTGTTCAAAGAGTCCTTTGCAGGAATGTTAGTAAAATGGGTATCTTTAACCAAATCAATATGAGTTTTCACTTTTCGTTACCACTGGCGTGTGAAAGGCTTGTCCAAGCAGAAGCTTCATGAGGAGAATGCATGAATCCCACAACCTTCTTCTTTTAAATGTATATTTTTATTGATTTCAGAGAGGAAGGGAGAGGGAGAGAGAGAGAGAAACATCAATGATGAGAGAGAATCATGGATCGGCCGCCTCCTGCACGCCCCACACTGGGGATCCGGCCTGCAACCTGGGCATGTGCCCTGACTGGGACTCGAACTGTGACCTCCTGGTTCATAGGTCAATGCTCAACCACTGAGCCACACCGGCCAGGCCAAACTACCCTCTGGGCAACTGAATGAGCCGGTGCCATGGTTGGGCAGCTGTGTCATTCAGAAGAAAAAAGACAAAAGAAGTCCCCAGGAATGTATCTTGGGCAGATGTGCTTCCCAGTGCTGACCTTCCTGGGATCCTCCCACCTGGATTATTAAAAGATCATAGATCAGCGGTTCTCAACCTGTGGGTCGAGACCCCTTTGGCGGTCGAACGACCCTTTCACAGGGGTCGCCTAAGACCATCCTGCATATCAGATATTTACATGACGATTCATCACAGTAGCAACATTACGGTGATGAAGTAGCAACAAAAATAATTTTATGGTTGGGTCACCACAACATGAGGAACTGTATTGAAAGGGCCAGAAGGTTGAGAACCACTGTCCTAGAAGAAATAAAAAACCACAGAAGTGTTATTTTCCAAATATATTTCAATGTCCCTGTCAATATCCACGTGGGATCCCCTACCAATGCTGTGATTGTCAAAGGACATGTGGTCTAGATTAATAGCCCCAATTAATTAATTAGCTTTATTGTCTCCGTGCCTTCCTCTCTCCTCCCTACCCCCTGCCCAGTTGCTTTTCCTCTGTGTCTCCCCTTTTCCTTCTGGAGGGCCCACTTATCCATCCTCGAAGACTTGCCTTTCCCCCCGGACCTTTGCATATATGAGCTGTGAGGCTCTGCTAATTTACATTTCTATTTGGAAGTCATATGTGACACATCCAGCTAGAAAAAAAAATTGATGTGGGATTTTACAATCACCTTCCTTTTCTACTGGGGGGAGATGCACAAAGAATTATGAGGAGCGATTGAGAGAGCAGTGAGAAACCCCCCATGCACCCTGAGCCAATCATCACTGGCGCAATGAGGGGGAGCCATCACATAAGGTGGGTCAAGGGATTGACTGCAACATGTTGGGCGAAGAACCCCACACCCGGAGATGGTTCACAAAGAGAATCAGTGAATCAACTGGATTGTTTCTCCAAGACAGCGGTTCTCAACCTGTGGGTCGCGACCCCTTTGGCGGTCGAACGACCCTTTCACAGGGGTCGCCTAAGACCATCCTGCATATCAGATATTTACATGACGATTCATCACAGTAGCCACATGACAGTGATGAAGTAGCAACGAAAATAATTTTATGGTTGGGTCACAACATGAGGAACTGTATTGAAAGGGCCAGAAGGTTGAGAACCACTGCTCCAAGATCACCATTCTGAGTCTTGCCCAAGTCCGATCCAACTGCAATCAGAGAGAGACAGGGAAGCGTTTACCAACTGGACCCATCACTCAATTACAGAGACTACCGGTCCTCTGAAGTCACAGAGAGGCAATTGCTTTGTTTAGGTTTTGGAAGTCCTCCTAGTTTTAATAAGAAATAATTATTTGAGAAAGAAGTAATTACATCTCTAGCCGATTTGGCTCAGTGGATAGAGCATTGGTCTGTGGACCAAAGGGTCCTGGGTTCGATTCCAGTCAAGAGCACGTACCTTGGTTGTAGGCTCCTCCCTGGTCTGGGCCCTGGTCGGGGACGCGTGCAGGGGGCAACCCATCGATGTGTTTCTCTCATGGATGTTTCTCTGTCTTTCCCTCTCTCTTCCCCTCTCCCTAAAAATCAGTGAAAAAAATATCCTCAGGTGAGGATTTAAAAAGAAAAGTAATGATAGCAGTTTGTAGGGTTAAAATGGAGAGTAAAATAGTGAGAGGTGATTGAATAAGTGGACATTGGAAAACATGGCTAGAATCTTTTCTTTCCTCCGTTTCCCCTGCATTTCTTCCTCCCCGTCAACCGATGCCTCCTTGCCCTGCCCCTTCCTGATGGGAAGGCCGCTGAGCAGAAGACGGTCACCATGAAAGCAGCTAATCATGGGGCCTTGGCCAGTCCATCAGCGTCTCTGTGGCTGTCCATTGTTTACACTGAGAAGGGGCCCCAAGATTCCTGATCTCCAATACGGCGGGCTGTGCAAGTCAGGCCGCCAGCCCTCCTGCCAGCCGCCGCAGCCTCCATTTAATTAACTGCCGCTCCCTGGCCTGGTGTGACTGGCCTGGCCGGGAAGGTGTTTCCCAAGGAAATCAGAATGGGGGGCAGAGAGGGGAAGGAGGAGGGAAAAAAGGCGGGTTCAGGAGGGCAATGCAACAGGGGTTAACAAGGCTGCCTAAAGATCAAGGGCTGGAGTGCTGAGATGCGACCCGACTTGCAAACTTTAATTTACTGTCACTGTGAGCCCCCTTTGAGGGTTCTGGTGGTATTTATACACACAGCATCAATCACATGGAACAAGGGGGGGATTTATAGTTTGTTTTAAAGACTGCAAATGCAATGTAATGCAAATAGCTTGCCTCATGGGCATTTACGTTTAATGGGAAAATTACAGATGCAAAAGATTGGGAGAACAAATTTTAAATTGACTTTATTACATCGAGTGCTTTTCAGAGAATACTATTAAAAAAAAAAAAAGAAAGATATGGTAATGGAGTTCTACACTGCAGCCTGACGACTTTAAATTCCACTTAACTGACTTTCTGGGGTTTTTTTTCTTTTCTTTCTCCCCCCCCCCATCTTTCTGCATACATTACTCTTACAATAAGTTCGGCTGAAAATTCCCCAGGATCATAAACTGATTAGAAGTTGGATTTTTATTTTATTTTATTTCATATCACTTTTTTCTAGGCGCAGCCAAATAGCAGATCCATATGATGTACACTCACAAAATTACAGCATGGTTGTGTATGCGTTTTTAGCCTGTGCTGTAAAATGGCTACGTTGTATATTAATATGTGAATGCCTTTAATCAGGATTTGAAGTTTTAGACTAGATCAGTTCTCTCATCTTCATTTTTCTTTTTCTTAATATATTTTGATTGGTTTCAGAGGGAAGGGAGAGGGAGAGAGAGAGAAACATCAATGATGAGAGAGAATCATTGATCAGCTGCTTCTTGCACGCTCCCCACTGGGGATCGAGCCCGCAACTGGGGCATGTGCCCTGACCTGGAATCAAACCGTGACCTTTTGGTTCATAGGTCACTGTTCAACCACTGAGCCAGGCCAGATGGGCTGTCCTCGGTTTTCTTAAAGCATACATATACACACAGGTCTGCACCTGCACACACGTGTATTTGAACATCCCAGGGATTCTTTGACTTTGAGCATTTTGGATGAAGTCTTTTCCTGAAATTGCCAGAAGTTATCCCAAGATGCTCTTGAGTGTTTGTATGGAATGAGCTGGTGGTCTCAGCATGTACTGTGGCCGGTGCTGGTGCCCCCTGCACAGAGCTGGCATTGAAGTTGGTACCACCCATCAAGGGACAAATGAGGGCTAAATAGGCAAGAGGGGGCTTTGCGTGTAACAGTGGCTGCAACTCCACCCTCAGGTGCACAGAATCACATCTACTTCCCAGTTAATGGAGGATATTTCCCAGGGTCACTTGGCCCGCACCCATGAGAATCTGCATTTTATTTCTGTATCTATACAGATTCTATGTAAAGGACTTTTCTTACATTGATTTCTCCTTTTTCCCTTCGTCTTCATAAGGGACTTGGGGCGGCTCACTGAGATGCATGTGCTTCTAAATACAAGTATTTGGGGAATATATTCTGTTTTTTATCTTTATAACTTCATTTCATAAACCATTAATTTCATATAGATATTGCTCCTATGTAGTCCATATTCATATGCACCTTCAGTAAGAATCAGTACCACACCCCACAAGTGTCCCAGAGTCGACAAGAATATTTCTATCCATATTTGACAGAAAGTAATCCTTACACAAAAAAGAGTTCGTTGAAATCTGTCTATTGATAAGCTCACCAGAAGGGACATTTAGCTGTGTGATGATCAGATCATCAATTTTATCGACTTCCCGTGTTCATGAGACCGGTATGTTCACGTTTAGCATTAGTGATATGCTGTGGTCTGAATTTTTTTTTTATTTGACAGGTAGAGGCATGATTTCAAGATCAGCATCATTAGCTACTTAGTAGTTTATATCTGGATGCAGCTGCTCAGATATTCGAAGCAAAACAGCATGACTGTATTTTTCCTGATTTGGCAAATAACTGGGGGGTGGGGAGGGGACATACTTAGCCTGAAATTATCAAAATCAAGTTGTCTGAGTAGCTTCCAGTCTTCTCCTTTATGCAGAGTCGACAGAATTTATAGACCCCATCATTTGCCCAACATTGGGCTTGCGGTACTTGTTTCATTTCATGCCAAGGGGTAGGTAACAGGAAGGCAATGCGATTCTCTGCCGTGCTGTTCAGAGGGGATACTGAGGTCCAGCGTAGTTCACAACCTGCTAGTTACTGTCAAGACCAACATCATTGGATCAGAAGACTAGACTGGAAGCAAGTGGGGGATGCCTGAAAATGTGCACTGGAACAGAAATTTCAAAACAAAACAAACCATGGGATTTATACTAACAGCAGTCATATAACCACCTTCAGATGATCAAGCAGCCTGTAAAATGCAAAGGCCACCCTAACCAGTTTGGTTCAGTGAATAGAGCGTCGGCCTGCGGACTGAAGGGTCCCAGGTTCGATTCCAGTCAAGGGCATGTACCTTGGTTGCGAGCACATCCCCAATAGGGGGTGTGCAGGAGGCAGCTGATTGATGTTTCTCTCTCATTGATGTTTCTAGCTCTCTATCCTTCTCTGTTCCTCTCTGTAAAAAATCAGTAAACTACATTTTTTTAAAAATAAATAAGTAAAATGCAAAGGCAAGTGACCAATTAAGGCTTAAACATTTGAAGAGATCAGGACACAGAAACCTGGGAAAGGACCACCTACAAGCCACGGTGAGAGATCTCAGAAGGAAGCAGCCCTTCAGATGCCTTGACCTTGAACTTGTAGCTCCCACTACTACAAGATCACCCATTTCTGTTGAATAGGGTCCTAGTCTGTGGCACTGTGTTACGGCAGCTGTAGCAAACTAAAACAAAGACTCTTAAAAATGGTTAGAGCCAGGCTGGTGTGGCTCAGTGGTTGAGCGTCAACCCATGAACCAGGAGGTCATGGTTCCATTCCCAGTCAGGGCACATGCCCGGGTTGTGGGCTGGATCCCCAGTGTGGGGCATGCAGGAGGCAGCCGATCCATGATTCTCCCTCATCATTGATCTCTCTTCCTCTCCCTTCCTCTCTGAAATAAAGAAGAAAAAAAAAGGTGGTTAGATACAGTGAGTCTCGGGGGCCTCTGCACAGTCACTTACTAGTAAGTTCCATGCAGGGGTGAAGCACGCATAAATGTGGGCGTCGCATACTGTTGGCCAGAGGGCTAACACATGCGCCTTATGTACTAGCCTTAAACCACAACCTTTTTAATTATTCCTCCAATTTCTTTAGCCCTTGATGGCCATTGTTTACAAAGAAACCAAGTTGAGAGGTAGATGCTGTTTCATCCAGTAGACAACTCAACTACATAAATGCTTGTTGCCATTCATATTCATAGTTTTGCTGGATCCAAGTATATGCCACAGTAAAAAGTCTAATTTCTGCATGCCACCAACCTTTTGATTTGTCCAGGACTAGTTACAATCTTACAAGTTACACCCAACTACACCAAGATCTGCTTTCATGCATGTAGTAGATTGGGTATGTTTTGGGGAATCTATTTTATTTGATGGCAAATAAGCTGTATAGTCATTTAAATTTTGCATAGGGTCCGGGCCGGCATGGCTCAGTGGTTGAGCGTCGACCTATGAACCAGGAGGTCACGGTTAGATTCCCGGTCAGGGCACATGCCCGGGTTGGGGGCTCCATCCCCAGCGTGGGGCGTGCAGGAGGCGGCCGATCAATGATTCTCTCTCATCACTGATGTTTCTGTCCCTCTCTCCCTCCCCCTTCCTGTCTGAAATCAAAAAAAAAGTATATTTTAAAAATAAATAAATTTTGCATAGGAAAGCTCTATGTAATGGCAACTTGTAAAGCAACTATTTAGCTCATTTCATTCTTTTTAATTTCTTGTATCCTTGACTTGATAACAACTGTGGTGTCTCACGGTGAGGCTAGTCCTCTGACTCCAGTTTATTTGGGTTTTTATTTTGGGGGGTTTTCATTTATATTAATAACCGTATCCTGTAGTGGCCATATGGGCTCTTTAACAGACTGCCATTATATGCGCTTTCTTGCGTTTGGCATCAGAAGTTGTCAGTCTGCATCGCAGCCCTGTTTTGAAACTAATTCAAAGAGACGTTATTCCACGCTTCTCCACCGCTGGCTGAAGTCCTGCTCTCGCCTGGGAACTGCCCGGCGAGAGCTGCAGGCCAAATCTGGCTTGAATTTACCCAAAGAGTGGCCCTAGTGTTCACATTTCAATGCTGAATGGGCTATTGAATTCCACTCCCCCCAACCTCTTTCGTCCTGAAGGTTGACTGTCTCCCATAAAGGAATTTGTAGATTTTTTATTAACTTGTTAACATTTTTGTAATGGATCACAATGACGGGTTTTCTGTTGAGCATTTAGTGGTACACACTGAATAAAGATACATACTTGAGAGACTGGTACATGCCAGAGGAAAGACTAATAGAAACAATTTGGGGGATGGCCAGCCTAATTTTGAGACATTATGCATACACAAGTTTACCCAATTTTTTAAAATATATTTTTATTGATTTCAGAGTAGAAGGGAGAGGGAGGGAGAGATAGAAACATCAATGATGAGAGACAATCATGAATCAATCGCCTGCCTCCTGCACGCTCCTACTGGAGATAGAGTCTGCAACCCAGGCGTGTGCCCTTGACCAGAATCGAACCTGGGACCCTTCAGTCTGCAGGCCAATGCTCTATCCACTGAGCCAAACCAGCCAGGGCCAAGTTTACCCAATTTTTAAGTCCAGTTGGGGGTAGACCAGAACACTGTTGATATTGCTCCAGTTTATCAAGTCCTGTTTCTTCTGTAGAGTTTCCTTGGAGCATTTCAACTCCTATGGACTTCTTCCCATGAATATGGCCATTGACATTATAGTTGTCATTGAGGACTTAGTATTTGAATGCTCTCAGATTGCTTTCTACACTGACATTGTTTTCCCTGCTTGGCAGTGAGATGTTTAAGGTCAGAGAAATATGTGATAGGCTCCTCTGGATGCTAAAAGCAATTTGGAAAAGAGATGTTAAACATCTTATATAGTTAAACATATGCTTACCATGTGACCCTACAATTCCACTCCCCGATATTTACCCAAAGGAAATGAAAACATATAGCATCAAAGACTCACGTAGGAATGTTGATGGCAGCTCCATTCATGATAGCTAAAAACAACCCAGATGTCCATCAGCAGGTGACTAGACAGGTAAATGAGGTTGCACTATAGCCATGCAATGAAATACAGCTCAGCGGTCAGAAAGAATGAGCGATGGACACATAGAACAGCATGGATGAATCTCGAAGCCATTATGCTGATTCTAAGATACATACAAAAGAACATCTACTAGCCTAGCTGGTTTGGATGAGTGGATAGAGCATCGGCCTGCGGACCGAAGGGTCCCCGGTTTGATTCTGGTCAAGGGCACATACTCATTTGCAGGCTCCTCCCTGGTCCAGGCCCTGATCGGGGCTCATGCAGTAGGCAACCAATCGATGTGTTTCTCTCAATATTTCTCTGTCTTTCCCTCTCTAAAAATCAATAGAAAAATGCCGTTGGGTGAGGATTTTAAAAAAGAAAGAATATCTATTACATAATTCCACTTGCAGAAAATTCTAGGAAAGTACATGAGGGAAACTTGGCGGGGGGGGGGGGGATTGAAATGTTGTATAACTTGATTGTTTACAATGCTCACAACGCCTCAAACTGGACACTTTGCATTTTAAGTGTCAATTACACCTATATAAAGTTGATTTTTTTAAGTAAAATAGTCTACTGAGAGGATCACAGCTTCCTTGACCCTCACATTCTATGGTGTACGTTCAATAATTTACGATAAAGTAAATTTTAAAAATGTTGCCTCTCCCAGAAGGGTTCGCAGCAGCTCCTGCTCTTTGGTTTGCTCAGTGGCTTCTAATTAGACTGGACTTCCTACTTTCTAATAATGAGCAGAAAAATGCCTCTGCTTTCTGTGTCCACCTGAGCTGTCTTTAGTCTTAAATTG
>NW_005875883.1:0-11023 GCF_000147115.1 Myotis lucifugus | reverse complement strand
GGCGTGGCGGGCGGTGGTGTCGCGTCGGTCCCGCATCCCTGTCGTCCTGACTCCGCGACCCCCGCCCCTGGGGCAGGAAGGCCTCCGCCGGGCCCCTTACTCGACACACCCGTCGCGGCCTCCTGCTCCCGGGAGCCCGGACCTTCCTGCCCTGGCCGCTCCGCCAAGCGGAGAAAAGCCGCCCATCTGCGCTGATTCACACTGAAGTGTGAGTGGCTGGCAGCCCGCGGCTGGGAGCCTGCCGCTCCTGTTCTGGGGAACAGTGAGGTGTCTGTCGGAGAGGATGGCAGTGTGGATGGGAGAGTTGGGGGCTGGGGACAGCGTTGCACATGTGGGTTCGGCCCCTCCCCGCACCCCACTCTTTCCTGCTGCTCTGGGCTTTGGCTTCCTTCCCCTGGAAGAGGGGTGCTGGCAGCTGGCTCCCTCTGGGTGTCGAGAGGGCCCGGGCGCTGCTGGGGGGAGCTGCTCCCTCTGCCAGGCTGCGCTGCTGCCCAGGGGCCTCGTCCTCTCTCAGTGTGTGGGCTTGCTCCTCAGCGCTGGCGGTGTCTGTGCCCGCGGCGGGTGCCATGCTGAGTGGCCCTGACCATTGGGTGCGGGGCCGCGGGCCGCCCTGTGGTCTTGCTGATGAGGTGTGTCACCTGCCGGCACAAAGGGGCTCCAGGAAGGTTACCCGCCTGTGGGTGAGGATGTTCTGTGGGCCCAGGGGTGGCAAGCCCTGCAGTGGGAGCAGGGTTCCAGGTTCAAGTCCAGCCTGGCGCTGCCCCTGCCCCTGGTCGGCCCTGCTTTCTCTGGCCTGGACTCTGCAGGACCAGAGGAGGGGGCTGGGCTCCCCCTCCTGTATCTCGCCCACTGTGCCCATTACCAGGACGTCCCCTGGGAGCCAAGACTTCCCTCCGGGGGGCCAGGGGACTAGGGGACCAGGGGGTCCTCGGAGGAGTGAGGACTCTGTAAATCCCCCTCCCCCATTGCTTTTCTCTATGCCCTGGGTTGGGGCACACCCTGGGCAGAGGGGCAGGCCAGTCCTGTCAGCCGTCAGAAAAAGGGGTGCTGACAGAGGGCCTGGCCTTTTGGGAGAGCCCCTCAGGCCTAGGAGGCAGGGAGGAGCCCCGGAGGCTGGTCTGGGGGAGAGGAGGGTGGACGGCCCCCGATATGCCTTGGCCCTTCCTGTTCGTAGGAACAGAGGAAAGTGGGTGCTGAGTCAGCCGCCACCCCTCCCCGCATGTGCACGCGCCTGCGCACGCCCGCGCACAAGCCCACAGATGGGAAGCCCGAGGGGCCACAGAGGCCCTGGGTTTCAGTCCGCCTGCCACCATTACCAGCCCGGGGACTTGCTTTCCTCCTCTGTGCAGGGGGCAGTGAGCTACCTTCTACCTCAGCGGTGGTTGTGGCTGCCCAAGGGCCTGGGTGGCCGGTCAGTGCCTGAGTCACTGGGCTGAACAGCAGGGACAGCAGGGCCACCTCTGCTGGGGGGTGGGGCTGGACTGGAGAAGCCTGGACAAAGGGCAGGCTCTCAGGTCCCCTCCCACTGGGTCTCTGGGCAGAGGCCTGAGTCCACCAGGAGCAGCAGATTTGGGGAGCCACCCGGTCTCCTGGCTGCTGTCCTTGGAGCTGCAGTGGGACGCTGAGGCCAGCGCCTGCTCCTCGCATACCGCTGGGCGCCCTGGTGCCAGGACCCAGGCCAGGCACGGACCCCGGAGTGGACAGGCCCACAGAGCAGAGGGCAAGGCCTGCGGGCGGTGCCCACAGGGAGCAGCTCAGCCTGTCTGGCCGCCCTGCCACCGTCTCCCTCAGAAGCACTTGAATAAAAGGAGTAAGTGTCTGTGCTCAGGGCACCCTCCCTGCCCCCCACCTCCCCCCGCGGGCGGTGTCTCCTCAGAGCCTTTCCTGGTCGCCGTGTTTACCCGTCTGGCTCCCCTGCCCGACTGGGAGCTCAGTGCTCTGAGTGCCCACGTGGCCTGCGCCAGGGGAGGGGGGCAGTGGGGCTCTCCCAGGGAAATCTTGCTGGAGCACCCAGAAGCTTCTGCAGACCTGAAGCGCCGGCAGGCACGCACACAGGGCGGGCACGCACGCACACAGGGCAGGCAGGCTCACGGGCTGGGGCAGGGCCGGGCTGGCAGGGTGCCCTGTGAAGCTGGCCTTGCCTGTGTCTCACTCTCACTTTTAGCTTCGAGACAAGCACAGTCTTCGCCCTGGAAGGCCTGCGGGGTTGGCAGGGCTTCGGTCAGATAATAATGGGTCGTTGTGCTGTGGCCGCTCTGGAAACCGTCCAGGTTCCATCACAGGCCCCCCTCGCCCCCTCTCCACCCCGCCCACCACCACCCCCCACCCCCGACCCCGGGCTCTAGCTGCCTCGGTGGCCCCAGAAGCTGCACAGATGGGGAGACTGAGGCCCTGCAGGCGTCCTCGAGGCCCCGTCCTAAATGAAGGCAGGTCCTTTCTCTGTTCATTTCTGGAAACGGGTTGGAGCTGAGGATGAAGTCAGCCTGTGCGCCCCCAAGCCTCCTGCCACAGCGTGGATCTGGGATTGGGGTCCCAGGGAGCCAGGCCCTAAGATGGGGCGGCCAGGTCAGATCTGCACCCCTTAGGAGAGCGGTGGGGAAGGATCTAGAAAAGCAGGCCTGGGAGCCCTAGGCCCGGTGAGGAGCATGGCCTGTGGGACCCCAGGGAGCCCCGCCAGGACACCAGCGCTCACCTCGCCTCTGAAGGTCCCTTTCCAACCTCAGCTTCTGCCTCTCCTCCTATTTGAGGCCAGAAGGGCCGGGACTGCCCCCCATGGCCGGGCAGACCATGCAGAGGATGGACTGGCTGTGTCTCCGCCTCAGCATGGAGGTGCTGCGCCGTCTGGCCGGAACCTCCGGGAATGCATGGCCGCTGCCCGCGCTGGGTGGGCTGCACGGGAGTGACAGCCACCTGGCCTCCCTGCTGGCCCCCGGCTCCTGTGGCAGCCTGTGGTGCTGGGGAGCGGACCGAGCCTGCCGCCACCCTGTGCACCACCCTGTCTCAGGACTGGCTCTGTGCTGAACCCCCACAGTGCTCCTCTCGACCTCCTGTCTTCTCTCAAACCCCATCCTGGGGGAGGTAGAGGCTGCTCTGGGACCTCACCCCAACACTTGGCCGCCTGGGACCCCAGCGCTGGCTCCTTGTCACATCAGGGAGGGGCTGGGGGCGGCGAGAGCCGGAGAGTCTGGGTAACCTGCCGGCCAGGCCCGGCCCTGGCTGCAGACCCTGCTCCTTCTGCCTCTGAGTCCCCAGCCCATCCTGGGGTCCGGGGCCCTGGGGCAGGGGCTCCCGGAAACCGGTCTCCCCATTTCTGGAGAGTGTGACCAGGAGGGTGCGGTGCTGTGGCTGGTGGCGCTGTGCCCTTTCTGGGGCAGGAAGTCGCTGGGGAAGGAAGAGGATTGAGAAAGAGGACCCCGTGCTCTGGGGAGGATCCGGGAGGGCCTGCCCAGCCAGGGTTCCCGCCAGCCGGGCACTGAGGGCAGCGGGGCCGGGGCTATGGGCCCCACTCCGGGCCTCCACGTAGATGCACCCACACCTCATAGACGTGCACCCCTCCCAGTGGGCAGCGCCCAAGGATGGTGCAGGAGGTGCCATGTGGGACCCCAGGAGGGCCTTCTGGGGGGGCAGTGGGCAGCAGGCGGCGCAGGCCAGCCAGTGCACCGGCCGGGCTCTGAAGGGCCAGGCGCAGCCAGAGAGGCTGAGGTGGGTCCGGAGCACAGTGGCTGGAGGATGTGCTCCCAGCGCCGTCTGGGTCTGGAGACCTACCCCCTGCAGCCAGCTGTGGCCGAGGAGGCTGGGCAGGGCCTGCAAGAGGGCTGTGTGTGTGTGTGGGGGGGGGGGGTCAGCCAGCCAGGGCAGTCAGTGACCCCCACCAAGGGTCTCTGGGTCCAGGGGTGGGAGCTGCTGAGACGGAAACCCGCCTGGCAGTGCCCACCCTGCCCCCACCCCACCCACCAGGCTTCTTTGCTGGCTTCTCTGGCCGGCAGAGCTATGACCCAGGGTCTCTTCCTGGGGAAGGGGTGTTCCTGCAGCACCCACTGAGCCGCACCTCCTCCCCCCACAGTGCAGGCTGCCCCGCCCGTGGCAGGTCCCTGGCTCCGGGGAGGCCTCTGCTGGCCACAGCAGCCACCTTGTCCCCGGGAGCCTGCGAGGCCACCCGCTGGAGGAGAGCGTTTGCCCGTCCACGGTGGCCCCGTGATGGCCCCTGGCTGAGGGCAGGGCCAGGCGGGCGCCTGGCCTGGGGATCCAGTGATCTAAGACCACTGTGCCGGGGTGGGGAGTGGGGTTGCTGTGTGCACGGGAAAGCCTGGGCCTGGGGGCTCACACGGGCCTGGGGGCTCACACGGGCCTGAGGGCTCACACGGGCCTGGGGGCTCACACGGGTCTGGGGGCTCACACGGGCCTGGCTGTGGAGGCCAGGGCTCTGGCTGCAGCCGGCCACCCTTTGAGGAAGGGCCCAGCCGGAGTCCCGGGGGCCGTGGGATTGCGCTCCGCCAGAGGCCCTCCTCTCCAGCCCAAACTGGGCTCTGCGATCCCCCAACCGCCTGGGACCCCGAGGGCCACCACCTGCCCTCACTAGGGCGTCAGCGGGTGTCTTGGGGTGACCTGAGCTGGGCCCAAGGCAGGCAGGAGTCTGTCAGGTGGGTCAGGGTGAGGTCAGGGAAGGGCACCAGCCAGGAGGGGCCTGGGCTGAGGTTGAGCAGGTGCCTTTGTGCTGCGGCTGGGCCGGCGTCTCCGAGCAAGGAGGGAGGGTGGGGCTGTGGGGTGCAGGACCCCCTGGACCACTGGCCTTGGAAAGGAGACAGTGTGCGGGGCAGATGGGGCCCCCTCTCTCCTGTCTATCAAGTGCCGGGCACAGATGCACTGGGAGGGGCAGGGGAGGCTGGGGGCTGGGGCCCTTCCCACCAACCCGGGCCCAGGGCCAACCCTTCTCCTCACAGGGCCGGCGAACAATGGGGCAGTGTGAGGGTGCCTGGGACCGGGAGGTCAGCCAGGCCCACAGGGCATGCACGGGGGGACGTGCACAGGGGGGTCCTCAGAGGGGGACACTCACGGGGGGCGCGCACAGTGGGGGCGCGCACAGGAGCCAGTGGCCATGAGTCATGCTGTCCAGCGCCCAAGCCCAGGGTTCCCAGGCCGGGGAGGAACACGCTGCTCTCGGTTCCCCAGCTTCACGCTGGCTCAGCTGGCTCCTCCTTCCCCCTTCGGCCCTCTCTGCTTCTTCCCGGGTCCCCTCTTTGCTCCCTTCCTCCCTCTCGGCCCGTCTCTGCCCCTTGCCCCTGAGAGACAGAGACCCCGGGAGACCCATCCCGAGTGGCTGCTCCCCCAGACCCTGCCTGGCACCCGAGAGCTGCTCTCCAGGCCTGTGGGTGACCCGGGAGGTAGCGGGTGAGAAGACAAGGCCCAGCCCCTCCGTGGGACCGCCTAAGACCCACCTGAAAGGGACTAAGGAATAAGAAGCAGCCCGAAGCAAGACAATAAAACACAGTGCCATCTAGTGCAACGCTCAGAGGGCAAGCATCCATCGACAGGGTCAAAGGAAAATGATGTTTGGGAACAGCTTAACATTCACATTAGTGATAAAAGGGGAAAAGTGGGTTAAAACTGAAGCCCGAATCCTAAAAGGATGAAGTCAGTGGGAGAAGGAGGTGACTCTGTATGTAGCCGACCCAGCCTGACCCTGACTGTTCCGGCCCCGGGGCAGGGCGGGCATCAGCCAGAACCTCTGCCCAGATGGTGGGCTCGGTCCTGGGGGCCCCAGCAGCAGGAGCCAGGCTGGGCCAGCCCTCACCACACCGGTCCTGGTGCCCTGTCCTGACCCGGAGCCTGACCTGGTGGGTAAAGTGCCCAGAGCTGTATGGGCTGAGGGCGGCCGAGGTGTGGTCTGAGGGAGGCCACCAAGGCCTGGAGGAGACGAGAGTGGTGAGTCATGGAGCAGATGGTGGGGCAGCCGAGGACACTGGCCGCTACAGGAGTCAAGGCCGGTGACCCGGCTGGTCTGCCCCGGGACGCCCTGGACCGGCACCATGGACAGCAGGTGTCCATGCAGTGTGTGGCGTGGCTGACCTCGGCCTCCGCCCTGGGCTCCTGCGAGGCGCCGTGGGGCTGGATCACTCTGGCTGCCTCCTCTACCCCCCCCCCCCAACACGAGCTGTGTTCCCTGTCACCTCCCCCTGCTGCTGGGATCTGGGCTAAGCAGGGTGCCCTCACCCCCAGAGACCCTGGGACCCAGCACTAGGCCAAGTGCCCGTGGGGAGAGCCGGTGGGCTGCCTCCTGTCCCCAGGACGCTGTGACCAACAAGCCTGGATGGGAGGGCGAGGAGGGGAGGCTCAGGGTGCGTGACTCGCACCAGGTTCCCGTGCGAAGAGGAGAGGCCGGGACTGGAGGCCAGTCCCGAACAGTGCTCAGCGGGGCAGGTGCGGGACCCACCCACACGCAGCGGCCTGGAACGGGCCTGCCTCTGTCCCCCGTGTCTGCAGGCCTGTGCCTCCTCTCACCCTGACCCCAGGCCCTTTGCACAAGCTGCTTCTGATCCAACGCTTTTCGTGTGCTCTTCCTGCTTGGCTACCTCACGTGGAAGAGTCCTCCCAGCACCCTGGCGGGTGTGTCACCGTGTCTGGGCGGACCAGCGTCACGAGGGTGTGAGTCAGAGGTGGCTGCCTCCCCAGCGGACGGGAGCCCGAGCTGGAGGGAGGCCGGCTGGGATCCTGAGGGTAAGGGTGTGGGCTCGCAGGCAGGAGGCAGTGCCCTGATGCCTCCCTCGGCCCCGATACTGGGGACTCAGGGTCGGTGGGGGGGGTCGGGGGGTGCCGGGTGCAGGAGACAGGCCCCATGGCCCCAGCGCAGCCCCGCCCAGCCCAGCGGTGGGCGACAGCATGCTGTTCTCTGGCCTCGATTTTCTCAGTTGCCCAGTGGGGTTTGGCCACGGCTTTGTAGGAGCCCCATGTCTGTGCGGCGTTGTTCTCCCTCGCTCTGTCCGCACAGCCTAGTGCTGTTCCCAGCCGCTCCTGGGACGGCCTGTGCTCCTGCTGGGGAAACTGAGGCCTGCGCTCTGCTTCGCTGCCAGAGCCTGTTCCAGGGTGAGCCCCAGAGCCCCCCCGAGGGCGCGGCCGCTGTGAGCAGTGAGCCAGGCCGGGTGGGGCTTGTGCGGTGGCTGCCTCCTCTGAGATGTGGCTGAACAGGCGGCTCTGAGCCAGGGGGGCAGCCTGGCACGCAGTGGGGCTCTGCCCAGAGCCCGTGCCCTCTAGCTGCCCCCACGCTGGTGGGTGTCCCCCCAGGTGGGAGCACCTGAGAGTAGGCCCTGGGGCCCCCTCTGCCCCTCAGGGCCAGGCCTGGCAGGAAATGGGCGAGGT
Organism: Myotis lucifugus; assembly: GCF_000147115.1. Classification (NCBI taxonomy): domain Eukaryota; kingdom Metazoa; phylum Chordata; class Mammalia; order Chiroptera; family Vespertilionidae; genus Myotis; species Myotis lucifugus. Next base: position 3,670 of record NW_005875883.1, on the reverse strand, counting down.
GGCCTGGGCCCTGGTCACATGGGCAGTGCGGCTGGGTGGCCGTGGCTGCAGCTGCTCAGCCCCAACTTCCTCATCAGGAGCAGAGTTCAGCCTTGGGGAGCGGGGACTGGCACCCCTGCCGAGAAGGGCGCCTCCTGCCCCTGCCCATCGGCCTGGCCCTCCATCTCGAGATGACTGCAGGCGGGGAAGTGCCGCCTTCACGCCCCTGCCTTGGCCTCAACAGGTGGACACTCTGTCCCCAGGAGGGGCTGGTTGGTGGCAGCCTCTGCCCCTGAGTGGGCCCATCCCAGTCCCGCTGCAGCCGGGAGGCCGGCCGGAATCCAGCCCGGAGCCGGGGTGGGCCCGTGGGCAGCGAGTGCGCGGAGGGGCCGGCGTGGTGGGAGTGCGGGAGCCCAGCGGCCGGGAAGCGGGAGTGGGGAGGCTGGATTTGGGGAGTCCTCTCTCCTTTGGTGCCTGGTCTGGCTCGAGGTCAGCTTGACTCGGACTTCAGAGAAGATGGTCTGTCCCTCTGGGCGTTGGACAGGTGCTGGCCAGGTTTCCGCCCTTGGCCCTTGGGGTCAGCAGCAGGGGCAGCCCCCGCCTGCCCAGGGTGGGGCGGGGCCCTCAGGCTCAGGGAGGGAGCTGGTCCCGGCTCCCCACCTGCTTGCGGTCCAGGCTGCGGCCTTGCTTTGTGAGCGAGGACACTGAGGCGGGAGCCCGGGGCCTGGCAGAGGTCCATTGGGGCGCAGAGCTGGGCGCCTGTCATGCAGCCAGAGCCCCCGCTGAGATGGAGAAGTGGGGTGTTTGGGTCAGATGAATGGTTTGATTAAACAAATGAGCCTCATGAACTGGACCCCATGGAGAGTAGGGGGCGTCCAGCTAGTGGGGGGCCCCATCTGTTCATGCTGCAGGGGGTGCCCAGGGCATGCTGGGCGCACTGCAGGGGTGGACACGGGGTGGAGCTGGTGCGGGGGAGGGGCAGGTAGCCCACAGACAGACCAGTCATGCTCGGGGGTCCTGAGGGGCCGCCCCTCCCAGGAGCCGGAGGGTCCTGCCCATGGGCGGCCATGCAGGTGGCCGGCCCCAGCCCCGAGCAGCGTGGTCTGACCGGGGCCACGGAAGCAGAAAGGACTGAGCGAGCCGCCGTGGCAAAGGCCTGGCCCCTCACCTCCAGGTGGCCCTTCCTGACTTGGGGTAACACAGCTCAGAACAGGCCGGGTGGCCGGGAGCGCTGAGGTCCAGATGCTCGAGAGAAGGCTCTCCCTCCCCAGTGAGCCTGTGAGGCCGGCGTGGCCGACGGAACCCAGCGCCAGGGGCCCCGGGGGAACCCTGCCCGACAGCCCCACTACGCGGTGTTTAGGACAGCGCCTCGCAGGAGCTGTCAGACGAGGAAAAGGAGGCCCAGGGTGGGCCACAAGGTTAGAGGAGAATGAGCCAGGCCTGTCCCCAAGGAAGTCCGCGTGCTCTAACCACTGCCCCATCCTGCTCACCAAGGTTCCTGTGGGTGGGGCAGACATGGACGAGCGCCTCTCGGGGTGGCACCCGGTGTCCCCTGCAGGGTCCGGGGCCTTGGGTGCTAAGCTGGCCCCGGGGTGGGGCAGGGGGCCTCCTTAGGCCGGGGCGGGGCGGGCGGGGTGGGGGGCGGCTGTGCCTGTGCCCCGGGCAGGAACTCGGGGTGGATGGGCCCACACGTCTGCCCTCGGACGAGTTTTCTTAAGCGGCTGAGAGGTGGAGGCTCATCAGTGTCACGATGAACTGAACTGTGAATCCTGACCCGCCTCTGCTGCTGTGGTTTGAGGTGGGAGAGGCGCAGGAAAGCGACACCCCAACCTGCCCGCCCCCCGACATGGCCTGAGTGGCCCTGGTGCCCAGGACAGGGACCTCAGCCTGGAGGCCCTGCCCAGCCGCCCCCCTCCCCCGCGTGTGCTGTCCTCCTGGTGAGGCCCCAGCGCTGTCCGAAGCTCCGCACCCTCGGCCCCGGGAGGAGTCGCTCAGCTTGGGAACGTTTGCCGGGGCAGAGACACCAGGCCTGGGAGGGGGAGGCCCGGGTGCTGTGGGGCCGGGGCCTCGCGGATGTGTGGGCGCAGAGCGTGAGCACGGGGGCCCCAGGGGAGAAACCCACCCCTCCCGCAGCTCGGCCTTCGTCCTCGGAAGCCCAGGCCCCTCGGCGGTGGCCACGCGTGCCCGCCTCCTCCTGCGCCTCCTGGAGTCCCTGGGCCGGGGCCGCAGGAGAGGCCGGGGTGCCTGCCCCCATCCTGGTGGCCCTGAGCGGCCCCTGGTGCCTCCTGGAGCCCGGCCACTGCTGTCCTGTGGGCACAGGGACGCTGGCAGCTCCAACGCAGCCGTCCCGGGCGCTGGTGGGCCTGGGCACAGCCTCGCTGCCAATCAGTTCTTGTTGGGGGTCAAGTGGGCTGCAAGCCACAGTTCTTTTTTTATTTTTTATTGATTTCAGAGAGGAAGGGAGAGAGAAGCATCAACGATGAGAGAATCAGTGATCGGCTGCCTCCTGCACGCCCCCTACTGGGGACGGAGCCCGAAACGGGGGAACTGAACTGTGACCTGGTTTATAGGTCATCAACTCAACCACGGAGCCGCATGGGTTGGGCCAGCCACAGTTCCTCAGCCTGGCTCTGAGCAAGGTCCAGGCCCGGGCTGGTCACGGCCATGTCGGCGGTTTGGCCACGTGTGTGGACATGACACTGAACCCATTGCCCACCCATTGGCCTGCCTCGGCCGTGGCGACGCTGGTGAGCAGGACTTGGAGATTTCCGGGGGGAGGTGAGATTCTAGGTGATGAGGGAGCATTTGTTGGGGAGGATGAGGTTTCCAGGTGGAGACCACTGTGGTCTGCGAGACAGGGCCCAGGGTGGGGAGCGGGAGCCAGACCCCACACTCGCCTGAGCCAAGGAAGGGCTGGCCAGGGTGCGTGAGCAAGAGCGGTGGGCGCGGGCCTGCACGGCCTCGCCCGTGCCCGGGAGGGTGCCGGGTGAGCCAGGGCTGACAGAGCTGTGCACACGGGGAGGCCGGGGTGCACACCAGCTGGGAGCAGACGCCCACCGTCGTCAGGAAAAGGGTGGCGAGTCCGGGGGCCAAGTTTCCCACGGCTGCTGCCAGAAGTGCCGCAGCCGGGGGCTTACACAACCACCCACCTCTCCTCTGTCCTGGAGGCCAGAGGCCAAAGTCAAGTGTAGGCGGGGCCACACTCCGTCCTTCAGCCTCTTCCTCCGGCCAGGCCGGCAGCCCGCTCCCTGGGCCTGTGGCCGCATCGCTCCAGTCGCTGCCTCTGTCCTCACGCGGCGTCTCCTCAGTGTACCCTCTGCTTCCTCCGGGGATCCGTGTCCCTGGGCTTACGGCCCATCTGGCTGATCCAGGGCGAGGTCCTGAAGTCCATGCCACATGCAAACCCGGGAAGGTGTGGGCAGGACCAGCAGCGCCCGGCGCTCGCCTGGCTCCGGAGCAGGCGGGACCCTGAGCCCCGAGTGAAGCTCCCCCCGCTTTTTTTCAGGCTGACCCTTGGCCCCTGCCCGGCCCTGCCGGCTCCCACCCCCCCTGGTGAGTGTCCTGCGTGTGGCGTGGCAGGGCGGCCCTGACACTTTGAGCTCCGGCCCTTGGGGTAAGGGAGGGTGAAGTGGGAGACCCCAGCGATGCTCCAGCCCCACCTGACTTCCGGCTCTGCGTCAAGGCCAGGGAG
>NW_005875882.1:0-11025 GCF_000147115.1 Myotis lucifugus | reverse complement strand
ACAATGTTTGGAGTCACTTGCTTGTCACTACTGGGAGGTGACCTCTATTGGGTAGAGTCACCAATAGAGTAAAGGCCAGGAATGCTGCCAAACATCCTGCAGTGCACAGGACAGCTTCCTGCACAAAATTACCTGGACCAAAATATCAATAGTGTTGAGGTTGAGAAACTGCTCTAGAAATTCAAAGGAAAAATCTTTGTGGGAAGGAAAGATCAGGAAAGTTTCATCAAGGAGCTATGTTTTCCCACAAACTTTTAACATGGTTACATCTGGAGAAACAGCATAAACAAGGTTATGGAGAAGGGAATCTGGATTGTTTGTTTGGGGAACAGTGAGAAACCCAGTACAGTTGGAGTAGAAGGCTCACATATCAGATAAAGAGTTAGATTGGTGCCATATTGTGGAGAACCTCAAATGCCAGGATGAAGCCTTCTTACTTTATTTATTAGACAATGGGGAACATTCCATGGGCATACTTTAGAGTAAGCATTGTTTTAGTCAGGGAGTCTGGCAGTGGGCTGAGGATCTATTGTAGTAGAGAGGCTGGAAGACAATCAGGAGGTTATAACAACCAAGCTTGAGGTATTGAGTATTAATTCAAGCAGAACTTGACTTAACCATGATGCTTGTACCACACATCCTTTTCTAAATGCAATTATGGATTAGGGTGAAGCCATTCAGCAGCAGTAACACTAAATCATGTTTTCACACAAGTGCATAAACAATGAGTTATAATTTATAAGTAATGCGGGTTTTTTAGACCATGTAATTTTGCTCATGTGTTTATATCGAGTTTGATAATGTTTAAAAATTGTGATTTTATTTCACAAACTGAAGCAATGAGAAACTCTCATTTGAAGACATTAGCTTTTATCACTTTAATTTTGGTGTTTTTTTTTTTTCTGTTCCTGGTCCCTGTGTCCCTTCTAGAATACTGTTCCTTAAATGCTGGGTTCCATGATTCACAGTGTACAAACACATTGCTTTGTAAGTTGGCTGTCATGTTTGGTTCCACTTGCCTAGGCAAAAATAAACAACCACCAAGAAGTTCAACCCTCAGCATTAAGTGAAAGAGGAAGTGAAAATATCAGGACATTTCTTCAATGCTTATAAGTTTCAGTATTGGCTTTGTATCAGTGAAGTCAGTGCAAGCATGAATTTTTCTCTTTCAGGCTCTTGTTTCACATTATTCAGATTGAATAACCCTCATAGGTTATTAATACATTTAAGCTTATATTTGGGCAAGAAAATTATTTGAGTCTGGAAGAAGCTTTCTTGTGATCATCAGTGCAAAAGTAAGTTGTAATCACTTTGTTCTACCCTGTTTGTAGCAGGACCTAAATAAATATCAAAGGTGTGAATGAAGAAATGAATGGATGAAAGATAGCCAATATAGCATGGCAAAGATCCTGAAATTTATTTCTGGCTTTGCCAATCATCGGATTTTATTTTATTATTTTTTTAATTGTTTTATTGCTTAAAGTATTACAAAGAGTATTATATATGTCTCCTTTTCAATCATCGGATTTTAGAAAAAGTAGAATTTTTTAAAATGGAAAGAAAAAGTAAATGTTCTTTTTTTTCTGTTTCTATTAGAAAAGAGCTTCTAGGAAATTTCAGTTTTAATCAGCTGCATCTAAACACTGTCTGTTTTAGTGGTATTCATGGTTGACATAGATATGTTTAAATCATAAAGAAAGAAATTATAATAACTGACTTAGTATTTTGAATTAAGATTTTCTTTCATGGTAAATGTACCTTTTGGCAAATTAAGTAAACTCTGAATTTACTTTTCTATGAAAAAAAGTACTAAAATGATTTATGTCAGTAAATAGGCTGCACTTAATCTACAAACTAATTCAAGTAAAATTGCCACCCAGTGGTCACAGTGCTAAGAACAAGATCCAATCCAGTAGATCATTCTACTGATGAGAACACAGTCTTAATCTGTGATAGGTGTTTTACTAAAGAGTGAGAAAACAACTTTTCACCAATGTCCTGAGGAAAGGTAAGGGAGAAGATACACTGTCAATGTAGGTGCACATTAAAACATAGCCATTAGAGATAGCTCATTTGGCAAGGCCACTCAGAGGAGTCACCTATTTGGTTTCAGTGTGCACAGACTGTTCTAAATTACTTCATACAAGAGATAAGCTAAATGGGCAGATAATTTCCTTTGAAACTGGAAGTACTGGAGGTGAACACACACTCAGAATGCACTTGTCTGTGATCACTCAGAACAGCAGCATTGCAGTTGCCTAGGATTTGACTGTCTATCATTGATGCAAAGATTTCCTTAGGTTATTACTACAGGTCACTAGGAAGGCTGGAACTGCCCATGGGTATGATGATACTATCACCTTTGATCACATAAAACTATTTTTAGGGCAGCTTCTTGGTAAAGATTGCCTTCCTCTGATCCAACAATATCAAAAGCTTGCTTTCTAGGGGCTGTTAGCCTGGCCTGCCTCAGACCATTCATTGCCCATTAACCAGTCACCACAGGCCTAGACTTGAGGGAATGACATCTTATTTTAAAGGCTTTGTTGTATATTTCTCATTAGCTACCTCAAAATTTCTACAATGGAGGGAATTACTAAATCAAAATAACGGCTTTTAAAATTATCTAAGACATCTGTTTTGAACTAGGGTTCACCACTGTAGGGAAGCACAGGAGACTTGGTTGGAAAGTCTGTAAGGAAGAAATTCTGAAAAGGGAAGTTGGCTGAAGGCGGCCTGCCCCTGTTTATTGGAATTCCAACTTAGGGGAGTTGGCTGAAGGCAGCTGTCCCTAATTGTTCCTTGACCTTTCCAAATAAGTCTGTGCACGTGCAGACCCTTAGGTATTTACCATAATTTTTATGCTTAATCTTTAGGTGTCCTTGATTAAAGGACACTGCAGACACATGTGTCCCCCCAAGATTACTTACCCTGCTGATTGTATCTAAAAGACAAACTTTATCTCAAACTGCTGCTACAATAAAAGCCTGAAGAGGCAGGCGATCAAGGCTGTCTGGTTCCTTTAGCCAGGTAGTCCCTTAGCCCTCTCTTTCACAGCAATCCTGTGTCAGAGTAATCATTCCTCCTTTGCTCAGGGTCTGCTGGTCATCCCTGGCACACCATACTAGACCTGATTTAAGAGGCACAGTTGTGACTGGACCTCAGCAGAGACTCTTCAAGATGGTTTGATCATTCCTGAGCTGGAATGTAAAGCTAAAATGAAGGTACTTCCACTTTTGAATCCTCCTACGATGACTGCTTCTCTTAGACACACAGAGGCTCAAAGTTTTCACAATTGGAAAAAACTGTTACTATTAAAAAAATGAATTCTGCTGTTCCTACGTCATATAGGAATGTGATAATTAATCATGGGGGTATGTGATTTTTTTGTTTAAGATATTTCATTGACAGGACTTTAGGTTATATAAAAATAGGCCTTAGAACTTAGTCTGGAGTGAAGAATAAAGTAAATATAAAAATAAATTATGCTTTGTGATTAAGTTAGAGGAAGTTGGGGATCTGGAAGGGGTGATAGGTTGAAGGGGCCTAGATGTGGGTAACAGAGATGTTTTAGGATAGAACGTGACAGTGCGACTAGCAAATTTTACTAGATAAAGGTTTAGAAGACAAGGGACTACTGAGAAATTCCCTGTGGTGATGATAACTAAAGGGCTTTGAAAGAAAAATGTTTAATTATTTATGTTAAAGTTATTTTTTATTTGGTCCCATGCCATTATCTCCCAAAATTATTCCTATGCCTTTAGTAAAAAATAAAGACCATATCCTTGAGTACTGGTACTCTTGGAAATTCAAGAAGCTCTGTCTTCTTTTGGATATGTAGAGAAGACAGCAGCTGCGGTGTGCAAGATGGTGGGATAGGAGATTCAGACCTAAATCTGGCCTAAAAATTTGGAGCTAGTCAATAGTCTAAGGAATATTATGGAGATGTTGTATTTTCCACTGTAGTGTGCTCATGGGGGCTCTTATAATTTATTTTTTTATTATTTTTAAAATACTTTATTTTTTTCAGAGCAGTTTTAGGTTTATAGCAAGGTAGGTACAGAGATTTCTCATTTGCCCCTAACCCCAAACATACATAGCTTCCCCCATTATCAGCATCACTCACCAGAATGGGATTTTTTTTTAACCAAACAGGAACCTATGTTGACATATCACAATCACCCCAAATCCATAGTTTACATTATGTTCGCTTTTGGTGTGGTAGATTCTATGGGTTTAGACAAAGGTATAATGCCATATATCCATCATTATAATATCCTACATAGTATTTTCACTGCCCTAAAAATCCTTTGTGCTCTGCCTATTCATCTTTTCCCCAACCACATCTGGGTTCTTGTTATTTTGTATATATATTAAAGCAAAGGAAGAGTGGAAGATTTGGGGAAACTTGCTTATAGTAACACCCAAGAAGAGAGGGGAAAAGAGAAAAAGTGAAGGAACAGAACCCCCAATTCATGGCACTTTGGTTTTTTACCTTCTCAGATGTGTATAGGTTATCTAACCTTTCATACTGGTTAAATCAGGTTAAAATGAAGCCTTGAGAGAAGAAAGTAGTTAAACAAACAAAAACCAGCAAGCATCTGAAGACAAAGTGATTCCAGTAAAAGCAGGATGGGTCTATGCACTCGATCCCTATTGAAGAGGTTGTGTAACAATTCAGGCTTTTATTTTGCACCATCTGGCAAAGTCGCATATTCTCCTCCAAGCCCCAGGACCTTTCTCAATCTTCTAGTTTTAATGTCCTCTAGGGACGTCCCTGAGTGGAATCCAGTGACAAAAATGATGTACTTGACATTTTTCTGAAAATAGAGAGGAGGGCTGAGAGATACAATCACGCACAGTAGATCATCAGCTAGGGTTCAGAGGGAGGGGACGTCCTCACAGGAGTAGGAATACAGAAGATAATCTTTACCAGCACTGTGCTACATACAGCTCTAAGGGCTTGTGCATGCGAAGCTGGGGTGGACTCTGGGAGCAGTTATTGGTTCATATAAGTTAATGGTAAGAAATTGAGGTTCTACTCTGCATGGTCCCCTCAGATTCTGTGATGCTCTTTTGTCATGTGTGGGGCACTGGGAGCTTCTTCAAGGCTGCTTGTGCCCATCTGTGACATCTGTCCACAGACAACACTGTTGAGTTCATGAGGTTCTGCAGGTGCCCACAGGGAACTGTGTGCCCTGAAGAATTGCAGATGTTGCCTCACTCTTCTTGCCCCGCATGCATTCTTAGTCTGGGTGAATCATTTTCCCATCCTGCTTCTTCAAAGCTACTGTGTTGATGTTTGTGAACTCTTGAAGTTCTCCATTGGGTTTTGGCTTTTGAAATTTCAAAATAGGACCTTTAAGCTACTCCATGGTCTGCCTCCCCTGAACCAAAGAATCACAGAGGCTGCCCGCTGTCTTCTTTAAAAGGAGGAAAGAGAAAGTGGGTATATATTGAGCAAAAAGTTAATATCTCAACTAATTTGACTTGATTAATAAATAAAGAGCAATACAAAGCCTCAGAGAGTGGACTTTTCTTAGTAGATGTGCATTGTTTTATATGCACATTTCAACACTGCCTTATTGTAAATGTGAGGGAGGCCACTTGAAGGATCTGAGAAAAGGACAAATTGTCAGCCTCTTCTGGAGGGTCTGGAGGATGTCAATCTTCTCTACTTTTCAAATTAACAGAAAACTAAGAGTATTCTTTTCAGAGAGGAACTGAATGAGCATGCCAGATGGGGGTGGGTGGCCTATGAAACCTGCTGCTACTGGTGTTGGGTAAAGAACAAGGGCTGAACAGGCAGAGAAAGACAAGTATCACATGATCTCACTCACATGTGGAATCTAATGAACAAAATAAACTGATGAACAACATAGATCCAGAAGCATGGAACAGACTGATGAATTTCAGAGGGAGGCGTGGATGGGGAATGATTAACTGGGGATCTTATATACATACTAGTGACCCGGTGCACAGATTCGTGCACATTGAAAGGAAATTAATTAGAAGGTGGCCAGTGGGGCTGGGACTGGGCAAGACAGGCTGGACACCCCCTGGAACCAACCTCCCGGGGTCCCTCCCTGGCTGGCCACACCTGGGGTGGCGCCGTCGCTCAAAGGGCGTCTGTGGAGTGAGTGGGGTCCCACTGGCAGGTGGGGTCCCTCGGCCTGGCCTGTGGGGATCAGGCCAAAACTGGCTCTCCTACATCCCTGAGTGGTGCCGGAGTGTGAGAGGGCACTCTGCATAGTTGCTGTCATACAGGAACGCAAATGCAAGTGTGTAGTAAACCAGATTCGGGGCCCACAGTGCCCCAGAAACAACATAACCCACTGCTGAAGGTGGAATCGCGCGGCTCTGTGAGGAATCAGGCTCCCTCCTCTCTGGTTTCGGGGTGCATCACCCGAGAACCGCTGCTACCAAGTCACTGCAGCTTGGCAGCTTCTGCGTTGAGCATCTGCCCCTGGTGGTTAGTGGGCATCATAGCTACTAGTCAGATGGACACTTAGCATATTAGCCTCTTTTGTGTGTGTGTGTGTCTACAGGTATGTTTATTCATGCCAGCAAGGGCACGGCACTTCTAGATACTGTCCCTCATCCCCATCTACAGCCAACGCTCCTCCGCTGTGCAACTCGGCTCAGCTGCTAGTGATGACCATGAGCAGGCGCGGGACTTGAACCTTTCAGAGCTTTAGCTCTTTTATCCGCACTGCGGATCTTGTAGATGATGAGGCTCATCAGCCCCATGCCCACCCAGATCTCCTGGTAAACCTGGGTGTAGTAGGGCTTCATGGGGACCCAGACATTTATCATAAGGCTCTGAAACATCTCGCCGCAGGACCAACGGCTCGGACAGCCCCGACCCGCACAGCCAGCTACTCGGGAAGGTCCAGCATATTAGCCTTTTATATATATAGGTATGCATAGCCCATGGCCACAGACAATAGAGTAATGAAGGCCTGGAAGAGGTGGGTGCAGGGTGGAGGGAGACAATAGGAAAAACAAGCAAACAAACAAAACAAACAAATAAAAACAAACAAGCAAACAGGAAATCTGTAATACTTTCAACTATAAAAAAAAAAAAAAGAACAAGGGCTGCAGGGGGAGAAGAGGGCAGAGAATTACCTAAGGAGAGTCTTCTGGGAAGTGGTGCTCCACGTCTGAGGCCATGAGGTCAAAAGATTTTCAGCCTTTTCATCTCATGGCACACATAGACTAGTTACTAAACTTCTATGGCACACACAAAAATATATTTTTTGCCTATCTGACAAAAAAAGTATAATTTTGATTCATTCAACACTGGATGCTATTGTGTTGACTGTTGTCATTTTTTTATTTGACAATCCAAGGGAAAAGAGGTCAGTGTCCCTAACTAAATAGTCAGGTATTACATATTTTGAAAATTCTTGTGGCGCACCGGTTGAAAATCCCTCCTCTAAAGTGTGGGTTCTGAACATGAGCTTTCTGTGAGTGCCCGGAGAGAACTTGCAATATTTTTTGTGTGTTTGGTTTTCCTTAGAATGTGCTAAGTGAATGTTTGAGTTTTTGGATGGAGGTTGGTGGAGAGTTGCCAAAGCCATGGTGACTCGCCAAAGGGTAAAGGAGCTTTTCTCAGGACTTGGTTTTTCTACCAGTGTAGCTACCCAGACGCAAGGCAGGGAAATCTGACATCAGAGGAGGCATGGAAGTGGCCCAGGACCCAGAGAGGTGACCAGCACACAGGCTCCCGTGTGAATACTCTTCACATTAGGCTCTGGCATCCGGGGCAGACAGAGTTGGTGTGGACAAGAACCAAGGGTCTGTATGCCAAACCAGTTTGTGGTTAAACCAAATTTACGTGATGCTTAAAAAATGTGCACTGTACAAAGGACTGTTTCCATGATTTTGTTACCATGTTGTTGTTGCTTTTTCAATTTTGTTTTTCCTTTAGTATTTTGGAGAGCCCATTTTGAAAATTCCAGTGTATCTCAGCTGAGCTGTGGGATAAGGAATTTCTTCCTCTGCTGTCCCCAATACACACACCTAACCTTGGAGAACAAAGGGGTCAGTATGAGGGTCACAGCTTCCCAGCAGACAAGTGGTAGGAAGATATGGTAGCGCTAAGAGCATACCTGGTGTTTCTGAAATAAAGACAGGGTGTGCTCAATGTTGAACATGTGGTCTTTAAACTGAACACTGTAGAATGCCCTGGTAGGGAGAAATTGCTGAGGTCAGGTTTGCAGGGAAAAAGTTCGTGAAATAGTTTTCATTTGAACTAGACCTCTGTGTAAGGACTCAGAGAAATGCACTTAGGTAAGAGCATGCTTACCCTTTACATGTTAGTTTCAACATTCTATTCACTGAACGCAGCCTGTTCCAGGAGCAGCCTTCGAGCATGGTTTTTCACATTCTGGATTCTCAGGCTTGGCTGTGTGTGAACAAGGAAGGCAGGCAAGTTACTTTAAAAGTATGACTGTAAAGTAAGTTGATAGTGGATTAAATGAAGATATATGGAATGTTCTACAGAAATTCATTTTTAGGAAATCTAGAAACATAGAAGAATCATGGTTTTAATATCTCCTTATATTAGTTATCAGATGGAAAATAAATATTAACAGCAGCAAATTACTGTGCTTTAGCCTATGGTTAAGAGGACGCTAATCTTACCTTTCATAGATTTATGTGTGGAGCACAAGGTAAGAAAATCATTTGATTAGTTTACTCATATGTGTATTAATGCAGGATTTCTATTGAGAAATTGATACTGAACTAGTGATATAAAGTTTTGAGATGACTTGTTTAGGGAGAGGAACTTTCACTTCAGAAAGACCAGTTTCTAGAACTTGTTAGATACTAACCAGCACTATGGCCTCGGGCTACATACCTAATCTCTTTCTGTATTTGCTCCTTTTGAGAGTTGGTGTATGCCAGGGTTCCTGATCTTGTCCCTTTCTGAAAACGCTCAGTCTGCTAAACATTTCTAAGTGCCATTTTCGTTCTGAAGATGGCTAACAGAGAGTTGTTTATGATGATTTTATAACTTCATGTAACTTGCTGGGTAAAACCCTAACCCTTCCATCTATGTCAAGGTACCTGGGATCAGAATTTGGAAATAATGAAATTGAGAAAGCTTGTTACTAATAAAATTTCTGAATACAATTAAGAAGGGGCACCAATGATTTCTTCTGGAAATCCTAGAAAATTACAGGAAATAGACATTTGTTGTCAAAATATCATTTACACCCCAACAGTGCTTAGTTTTCAGACCCAGAATCCATTTATTCTGCAGCAGTTTATTTTTCCATCTTCTCAAAAGATTCTATAATTTACTCAAATCTGGAAATGACATAGGTTATAGCCCCTAAAAATCTCCATTCTCCTTTTCATTTTAAGGTTTTTACAACAATCACTTGAGGCAAGGACTGAGCTACAAATCGCAGAACACTGTAGGCGTGTCTTGTGCTGTCCACAGGTCCTGTTCTCTTGGCGACATGTTCTGTAGTCCCTTCTTTGATTATGGACCTGGGACAGTCAGGCTGATACCAGAGTATTGCCTGCTCTATCCCTCCCTAAGGTGAGTTCCACCTTTGGCCTCTTTGGATAAAGAGCACTTTCAGTACTAATTATATAGAATATGTAGTGTATTAGTTTATGCATATAGTATTTATATATTACTATTCCTAACACTTCTTTGGTTCCAGTTCCCAGAATATCTAATATTTTAGATCTTCTGTGTGCAATTTGTAGAGCTTGGTGACAGACCCAGGCACAATATATATAGTAAAGAATTTGCCTTTCCTTAAAGAGAGGTGACTCTTTTTTTCTTCTCCTGGGAGGTAATTTCTAAATCTTTGGAATTTACCAAGTGGTCAGAGTGCCTTTGCTATTCCTAGTGGGTTCCTTAGAACATACCTGATAGGTTATGCTAATAAGGAGACCTAGGGTGATGCAAGTCACATCAATAGTTTGGCCACACTGGAAAGATTATTTAAGGTATCGGCTTTGGGTCATGCAGTATTAGTGAACCTAGAGACTAAGTTCAACCACGTGGTCAATCAATAAATCAACATGCCCAGGTAATGAAGCCTCAGTAAACCTCTGGATATTGAAGATAAGTAAGCTCTCAGGGTTGGCAGTACTCTGTGTGTATTGCTACATGTCAATGACAAGAAGAGGGTAACGTGCCCTGAGGACAATGGAAACTTGATATCTGGAATCCTCCCAGACTTTGCCCTGTGTATCTCTTCCTTTGGCTACTTTTAATTTGTATCCTTTCCTTGTAATAAATGTAACCATAATGGATTCATTAAATTTTGTGAGTATTTCTAGTGAATTACTGTACCTGGGGGTACTCTTGGAAAACTCCCGAACTTGCAGTTGGTGTCAGAAGTGAGAGTTTTCATATGTGGACTCTTCCTCCTGACTTTGTAGTTGAACTCTGTTAAAAAACAAACAAACAAACAAAAAACACAAAAAACTGAGTAAATTTGAAGATCTAATTGAGTTTAGAATTGGGCGGCATCCCACAAAGCAACTGAAAGGGTGCTTGGAGGGGTTGTACAAAATTGTAAGTTTTTGTAGGAAAAAGGGTGGGGAATGGGAACAATTAACAAAAGAAAATAAAGGATTATTTTTGGACCAGGACATCTTTTTCTTTGGGGGGAAAAGAAGGGGAGGGTTTTTGTCATGCAGATTGCCTCTTCTTTCTATGGGGAATAAGGAAGACTCCCAGAACAGATATCTTACTGGTGTTTGAGCAGAAAATTCCAGACTGGTTGATTAAGATTATGTTTCTGGGTGAAATAGAATCTGCAATTAGATCAAGTCTAATTAAATCTAGGTTTGCTATCATGGGTTTTTAGCACAAGTGACACCATTTTGAGCCTGTGGTTTTCTCTTTAATGCTACTAACTCTTTGCAGGTTGGGCTCAGGCATCTTGAGAAGACTTGGTGCTGAGCACACACATTTTGCCCAAAGGAGGACAGTCTTTTCTCAGATGTTAGCTGAATCCTAAGCCTTTGGTTTTCTGGGATGAGTCATCT
>NW_005875881.1:4102-11351 GCF_000147115.1 Myotis lucifugus | reverse complement strand
ATATCGGTGTTTGAACAGGGCCTTAATGATAGTATGGCTGTCTACCTTGTATTTCAAGGGTTTCACACGTTTCTAATAATTCCCATTTACAATCATTGTGTATTTTAAGAGTTTTACCAACATGAGACAGTTTTCTTAGAAATATATACATGAAACTTCAGGATTTAAACTGCTTCATTCAAACACTCCAGCCAATTCAGCCAAAATAGTAAATATGAACACTATTCTCTTTGTTTAAAGGCCTCATACACAAATTCTGAGCTCTATAAACGGCAATTCTTCATGTGTGAAAGACCTTTTTCAGAAAAACGCCAAGTCAGTTATCCAGAATTCTAACATTATCTCTAATATTGTCATTTACAGGTTTATACCTCTAATATCGGTGTTTGAACAGGGCCTTAAAGATAGTATGGCTGTACGTACTTGTATTTCAAGGGTTTTCACAGGTTTCTAATCATTTCCATGTACAATCATTTTGTATTTTAAGAGTTTTGCCAACGTGAGACAGTTTTCCTAGAAATATATACATGAATCTTCAGGATTTAAACTGCTTCAGTCAAAACACTCCAGCCAATTCAGCCAAAATAGTAAATATGAACAGTATTCTCTTTATTTAAAGGCTTCATACACAAATTCTGAGCTCTATATACGGCAATTCTTCATGTTAGAAAGAACTTTTTTCAGAAAAACGCCAAGTCAGTTAGCCAGAATTGTAACATTATCAGTAATCTTGTCATTTCAGAGCTTTATACCTCTCATCTCGGTGTTATAACAGTGCCCTAAGGAAATTATGGCTGTATTTACTTGTATTTCAAGGGTTTTCACAGTTTTCTAATCATTTCCATGTACAATCATTGGGTATTTTAAGAGTTTTACCAACATGAGACAGTTTTCTTAGAAATATATACATGAATCTTCAGGATTTAAACAGCTTCATTCAACACACTCCAGCCAGTTCAGCCAAAATAATAAATATGAACAGTATTCTCTTTATTTAAAGGCTTCATACACAAATTCTGAGCACTATAAACGGCAATTCTTCATGTTTGAAAGAACTTTCTTCAGAAAAACGCCAAGTCAGTTAGCCAGTATTGTAACATTAACAGTACTCTCCTCATTTCACAGCTTTATACCTCTATTCTCGGTGTTTGAAAAGGGCCTTAACGAAAGTATGGCTGTACTTATTTTTATTTCAAGGGTTTCCATAGGTTTCTAATCATTTCGATGTACAATCATTCTGTATTTTAAGTGTATTACCAACATGAGACAGTTTTCTTAGAAATATATACATGAATCTTCAGGATTTAAACTGCTTCATTCAAAAAACTCCAGCCAATTCAGCCAAAATAGTAAATATGACCAGTATTCTCTTTATTTAAAGGCTTCATACACAAATTCTGAGCTCTATAAACGGCAATTCTTCCTGTATGAAAGAACATTCTTCAGAAAAACGACAAGTATCTTAGCCAGAATTGTAACATTATCAGTAATCTTGTCGTTTCACAGCTTTATACCTCTAATCTCAGAGTTTGAAGAGGGCCTTAACGAAAGTATGGCGGTACTTACTTGTATTTCAAGAATTTTCACAAGTTTCTAATCATTTCCATTTACAATCATTGTGTATTTTAAGAATTTTACCAACATGAGACAGTTTTCTTAGAAATATATACATGAATTTTCAGGATTTAAACTGCTTCATTCAACACACTCCAGCCAATTCAGGCAAAATAGTAAATATGAACAGTATTCTCTTTATTTAAAGGCTTCATACACAAATTCTGAGCTCTATAGACGGCAATTCTTCATGTTTGAAAGAACTTTCTTCAGAAAAACGCCAAGTCAGTTAGCCAGAATTGTAAACATTATCAGTAATCTTGTCATTTCACAGCTTTATACCTCTAATCTCGGTGTTATAAGGAGGCCTTAAGGAAAGTATGGCTGTATTTACTTGTATTTCAAGGGTTTTCACAGTTTTCTAATCATTTCCATGTACAATCATTGTGTATTTTAAGAGTTTTACCAACATGAGACAGTTTTCTTAGAAATATATACATGAATCTTCAGGATTTAAACTGCTTCATTCAACACACTCCAGCCAGTTCAGCCAAAATAGTAAATATGACCAGTATTCTCTTTATTTAAAGGCTTCATACACAAATTCTGAGCTCTATAAACAGCAATTCTTCATGTATGAAAGAATTTTCTTCAGAAAAACGCCAAGTATGTTAGCCAGAATTGTAACATTATCAGTAATCTTGTCATTTCACAGCTTTATACCTCTAATCTCGGAGTTTGAAGAGGGCCTTAACGAAAATATGGCGGTACTTACTTGTATTTCAAGAATTTTCACAAATTTCTAATCATTTCCATTTATAATCATTGTGTATTTTAAGAATTTTACCAACATGAGACAGTTTTCTTAGAAATATATACCTGAATCTTCAGGATTTAAACTGCTTCATTCAACACACTCCAGCCAATTCAGCCAAAATAGTAAATATGAACAGTATTCTCTTTATTTAAAGGCTTCATACACAAATTCTGAGCTCTGTTTGAAGGAACTTTCTTCAGAAAAACGCCAAGTCAGCTAGCCAGAATTGTAACATTATCAGTAATCTTGTCATTTCACAGCTTTATACCTCTAATCTCGGTGTTATAACAGTGCCTTAAGGAAAGTATGGCTGTACATACTTGTATTTCAAGGGTTTTCACAGTTTTCTAATCATTTCCATGTACAATCATTGGGTATTTTAAGAGTTTTACCAACATGAGACAGTTTTCTTAGAAATATATACATGAATCTTCAGGATTTAAACTGCTTCATTCAACACACTCCAGCCAGTTCAGCCAAAATAGTAAATATGACCAGTATTCTCTTTATTTAAAGGCTTCATACACAAATTCTGAGCTCTATAAACAGCAATTCTTCATGTATGAAAGAACTTTCTTCAGAAAAACGCCAAGTATGTTAGCCAGAATTGTAACATTAGCAGTATTCTCCTCATTTCACAGCTTTATACCTCTAATCTCGGTGTTTGAACAGGGCCTTAACGAAAGTATGGCTGTACTTACTTGTATTTCAATGGTTTTAACAGGTTTCTAATCATTTCCATGTACCATCATTGTGTATTTTAAGTGTTTTACCAACATGAGACAGTTTTCTTACAAATATATGCATGAATCTTCAGGATTTAAACTGCTTCATTCAAAAAACTCCAGCTTATTCAGCCAAAATAATAAATTTGACCAGTATTCTCTTTATTTAAAGGCCTCATACACAAATTCTGAGCTCTATAAATTGCAATTCTTTATGTTTGAGAGAACATTCTCCAGAAAAATGCCAAGTAAGTTAGCCCGAATTGTAACATTATCAGTAATCTTGTCATTTCACAGGCTTTATACCTCTAATCTCGGGGTTTGATCAGGGCCTTAACGAAAGTATTGCTGTATTTACTTGTATTTCAAGGGTTTTCACAGGTTTCTAATCATTTCCATGTACAATCATTGTGTATTTTAAAAGTTTTACGAACATGAGAGAGTTTTCTTAGAAATATATACTTGAATGTTCAGGATTTAAACTGCTTCATTCAAAAAACTCCAGCCAATTCAGCCAAAATAGTAAATATGAACAGTATTCTCTTTATTTAAAGGCTTCATACACAAATTGTGAGCTCTATAAACGGCAATTCTTCATGTTTCAAAGAACTTTCTTCAAAAAAACGCCAAGTCAGTTAGCCAGAATTGTAACATTATCAGTAATCTTGTCATTTCACAGCTTTATACCTCTAATCTCGGTGTTATAACAGTGCCTTAAGGAAAGTATGGCTGTACTTACTTGTATTTCTAGGGTTCTCACAGTTTTCTATTCATTACAATGTACAATCATTGGGTATTTTAAGAGTTTTACCAACATGAGACAGTTTCTTAGAAATATATACTTGAATTTTCTGGATTTAAACTGCTTCATTCAACACACTCCAGCCAGTCAGCCAAAATAGTAAATATGACCAGTATTCTCTTTATTTAAAGGCTTCATACACAAATACTGAGCTCTATAAACCGCAATTCTTCATGTGTGAAAGAACTTTTTCAGAACAACGCCCAGTCAGATATCCAGAATTCTAACATTATCAGTAATCTTGTCATTTAACAGCTTTATACCTCTAATCTCAGTGTTTCAACAGGGCCTTAATGAAAGTATGGCTGTACTTACTTGTATTTCAAGGGTTTTCACACGTTTCTAATCATTTCCATTTACAATCATTGTGTATTTTAAGAGTTTTACCAACATGAGACAGTTTTCTTAGAAATGTATACATGAATCTTCAGAATTTAACTGCTTCATTCAAAACACTCCAGCCAATTCAGCCAAAAAAGTAAATATGACCGTATTCTCTTTATTTAAAGGCTTCATACACTAATTCTGAGCTCTATAAACAGCAATTCTTCATGTATGAATGAACTTTCTTCAGAAAGACGCCAAGTATGTTAGCCAGAATTGTAACATTATCTGTAATCTTGTCATTTCACAGCTTTATACCTCTAATCTCGGAGTTTGAACAGGGCCTTAACGAAAGTATGGCGGTACTTACTTGTATTTCAAGGATTTTCACAAGTTTCTCATCATTTCCTTTTACAATCATTGTGTATTTTAAGAATTTTACCAACATGGACAGTTTTCTTAGAAATATATACATGAATCTTCAGGATTTAAACTGCTTCAGTCAAAACACTCAAGGCCAATTCAGCCAAAATAGAAATATGAACAGGATTCTCTTTATTTAAAGGGTTCATACACAAATTCTGAGCTCTATAAACGGCAATTCTTCAAGTATGAAAGAACTTTCTTCAGAAAAACGCCAAGTATGTTAGCCAGAATTGTAACATTATCAGTAATCTTGTCATTTCACAGCTTTATACCTCTAATCTCGGTGTTTGAACGGGGCCTTAACGATAGTATGGCTGTACTTACTTGTATTTCAAGGGTTTTCACACGTTTCTAATCATTTCCATTTACAATCATTGTGTATTTTAAGAGTTTTACCGACATGAGACAGTTTTCTTAGAAATATATACCTGAATCTTCAGGATTTAAACTGCTTCATTCAAAATACTCCCAATAATTCAGCCAAAATTGTAAATATGAACAGTATTCTATTTATTTATACGCTTCATACACAAATTCTGATCTCTATAAATGGCAATTCTTCATGTTTGAAAGAACATTCTCCAGAAAAACGCCAAGTAAGTTAGCCAGAATTGTAACATTATCAGTAATCTTGTCATTTCACAGGCTTTATACCTCTAATCTCGGTGTTTGAACAGGGCCTTAACGAAAGTATTGCTGTATTTACTTGTATTTCAAGGGTTTTCACACGTTTCTAATCATTTCCATGTACAATCATTGTGTATTTTAAGAGTTTTACCAACATGAGACAGTTTTCTTAGAAATATATACATGAATCTTCAGGATTTAATCTGCTTCATTCAAAACACTCCAGCCAATTCTGACAAAATAGTAAATATGAACACTATTCTCTTTATTTAAAGGCTTCATACACAAATTCTGAGCTCTATAAACGGCAATTCTTCATGTGTGAAAGAACTTTTTCAGAAAAACCGCCAAGTCAGTTATCCAGAATTCTAACATTATCAGTAATCTTGTCATTTCACAGCTTTATACCCTCTAATATCGGTGTTTGAACAGGGCCTTAATGATAGTATGGCTGTACTTACTTGTATTTCAAGGGTTTTCACACGTTTCTAATAATTTCCATTTACAATCATTGTGTATTTTAAGAGTTTTACCAACATGAGACAGTTTTCTAAGAAATATATACATGAAACTTCAGGATTTAAACTGCTTCATTCAAAAAACTCCCAGCAATTCAGCCAAAATTGTAAATATGAACAGTATTCTATTTATTTATACGCTTCATACACAAATTCTGATCTCTATAAATGGCAATTCTTCATGTTTGAAAGAACATTCTCCAGAAAAACGCCAAGTAAGTTAGCCAGAATTGTAACATTATCAGTAATATTGTCATTTCACAGCTTTATACCTCTCATCTCGGTGTTATAACAGTGCCTTAAGGAAATTATGGCTGTATTTACTTGTATTTCAAGGGTTTTCACAGTTTTCTAATCATTTCCATGTACAATCATTGGGTATTTTAAGAGTTTTACCAACATGAGACAGTTTTCTTAGAAATATATACATGAATCTTCAGGATTTAAACAGCTTCATTCAACACACTCCAGCCAGTTCAGCCAAAATAATAAATATGAACAGTATTCTCTTTATTTAAAGGCTTCATACACAAATTCTGAGCTCTATAAACGGCAATTCTTCATGTTTGAAAGAACTTTCTTCAGAAAAACGCCAAGTCAGTTAGCCAGTATTGTAACATTAACAGTACTCTCCTCATGTCACAGGTTTATACCTCTATTCTCGGTGTTCGAACAGGGCCTTAACGAAAGTATGGCTGTACTTATTTTTATTTCAAGGGTTTCCATAGGTTTCTAATCATTTCGATGTACAATCATTCTGTATTTTAAGTGTATTACCAACATGAGACAGTTTTTCTTAGAAATATATCCATGAATCTTCAGGATTTAAACTGCTTCATTCAAAAAACTCAAGCCAATTCAGCCAAAATAGTAAATATGACCAGTATTCTCTTTATTTAAAGGCTTCATACACAATTTCTGAGCTCTATAAACGGCAATTCTTCCTGTATGAAAGAACATTCTTCAGAAAAACGCCAAGTATCGTAGCCAGAATTGTAACATTATCAGTAATCTTGTCATTTCTCAGCTTTATACCTCTAATCTCAGAGTTTGAAGAGGGCCTTAACGAAAGTATGGCGGTACTTACTTGTATTTCTAGAATTTCCACAAGTTTCTAATCATTTCCATTTACAATCATTGTGTATTTTAAGAGTTTTACCAACATGAGTCAGTTTTCTTAGAAATATATACATGAATCTTCAGGATTTAAACTGCTTCATTCAAAACACTCAAGCCAATTCAGCCAAAATAGTAAACATGAACAGTATTCTGTTCAGTTAAAGGCTTCATACACAAATTCTGAGCTCTATAAATGGCAATTCTTCATGTTTGAAAGAACATTCTCCAGAAAAACGCCAAGTAAGTTAGCCAGAATTGTAACATTATCAGTAATCTTGTCCTTTCACAGGCTTTATACCTCTAATCTCGGTGTTTGAACAGGGCCTTAACGAAAGTA
>NW_005875881.1:0-3778 GCF_000147115.1 Myotis lucifugus | reverse complement strand
CATTTCACAGATTTATACCTCTAATCTCGTGTTTGAACAGGGCCTTAACGAAAGTCTTGCTGTATTTACTTGTATTTCAAGGGTTTTCACAGTTTTCTAATCATTTCCCATGTACAATCATTGTGTATTTTAAGAGTTTTACCAACATGAGACAGTTTTCTTAGAAATATATACATGAATCTTCAGAATTTAAACTGCTTCATTCAAAAAACTCCCACCAATTCTGCCAAAATAGTAAATATGAACAGTATTCTCTTTATTTAAAGGCTTCATACACAAATTCTGAGCTCTATAAACGGCAATTCTTCATGTTTGAAAGAACATTCTCCAGAAAAACGCCAAGTAAGTTAGCCAGTATTGTAACATTAGCAGTACTCTCCTCATTTCACAGATTTATACCTCTAATCTCGGTGTTTGAACAGGGCCTTAACGATAGTATGGCTGTACTTATTTGTATTTCAAGGGTTTTCACACGTTTCTAATCATTTCCATGTACAATCATAGTGTATTTTAAGAGTTTTACCAACATGAGACAGTTTTCTTAGAAATATATACATGAATCTTCAGGATTTAAACTGCTTCATTCAAAAAACTCCCACCAATTCAGCCAAAATTGTAAATATGAACAGTATTCTATTTATTTATACGCTTCATACACAAATTCTGAGCTCTATAAAGATTAATTCTTCATGTTTGAAAGAACTTTCTTCAGAAAAACGCAAAGTAAGTTTGCCAGAATTGTAACATTATCAGTAATCTTGTCATTTCACAGGCTTTATACCTCTAATCTCGGTGTTTGAACAGGGCCTTAACGAAAGTATTGCTGTATTTACTTGTATTTCAAGGGTTTTCACAAGTTTCTAATCATTTCCATGTACAATCATTGTGTATTTTAAGAGTTTTACCAACATGAGACAGTTTTCTTAGAAATATATACATGAATCTTCAGGATATAAACTGCTTCATTCAAAAAACTCCAGCCAATTCAGCCAAAATAGTAAATATGACCAGTATTCTCTTTATGTAGAGGCTTCATACACAAATTCTGAGCCTTATAAATGGCAGTTCTTAATGTATGAAAGAACTTTCTTCAGAAAAAAGCCAAGTATCTTAGCCAGAATTGTAACATTATCAGTAATCTTGTCATTTCACAGCTTTATACCTCTAATCTCGGAGTTTGAACAGGGCCTTAATGATAGTATGGCTGTACTTACTTGTATTTCAAGGGTTTTCACAAGTTTCTAATCATTTCCATGTACAATCATTGTGTATTTTAAGAATTTTACCAACATGAGACAGTTTTCTTAGAAATATATACATGAATCTTCAGGATTTTAACTGCTTCATTCAAAACACTCCAGCCAATTCAGCCAAAATAGTAAATATGAACAGTATTCTCTTTATTTAAAGGCTTCATACACAAATTCTGAGCTCTATAAACGGCAATTCTACATGTTTGAGAGAACTTTCTTCAGAAAAACGCCCAAGTAAGTTATCCAGAATTGTAACATTATCAGTAATCTTGTCATTTCACACGCTTTATACCTCTAATCTCGGGGTTTGAACAGGGCCTTAACGAAAGTATTGCTGTAGTTACTTGTATTTCATGGGTTTTCACACGTTTCTAATCATTTCCATGTACAATCATTGTGTATTTTAAGAGTTTTACCAACATGAGACAGTTTTCTTAGAAATATATACATGAATCTTCAGGATTTTAACTGCTTCATTCAAAACACTCCAGCCAATTCAGCCAAAATAGTAAATATGAACAGTATTCTCTTTATTTAAAGGCTTCATACAAGAATTCAGAGCTCTATAAATGGCAATTTTTCATGTTTGAAAGAACTTCCTTCAGAAAAATGCCAAGTCATGTAGCCAAAATTGTAACATTATCAGTAATGTTGTATTTTCACAGCTTTATACCTCTAATCTCGGTGTTTCAAAAGGGCCTTAACGAAAGTATGGCTGTACTTACTTGTATTTCAAGGTTTTTCATAGGTTTCTAATCATTTCCATGTACAATCATGCTGTATTTTAAGTGTTTTACGAACATGAGACATTTTTCTTAGAAATATATACATTAATCTTCAGGATTTAAACTGCTTCATTCAAAAAACTCCAGCCCATTCAGCCAAAATAGTAAATATGATCAGTATTCTCTTTATTTAAAGGCTTCATACACAAATTCTGAGCTCTATAAACGGCAATTCTTCATGTTTGAAAGAATATTCTCCAGAAAAACGCCAAGTAAGTTAGCCAGAATTGTAACATTATCAGTAATCTTGTCATTTCACAGGCTTTATACCTCTAATCTCGGTGTTTGAACAGGGCCTTAACGAAAGTATTGCTGTATTTACTTGTATTTCAAGGGTTTTCACACGTTTCTAATCATTTCCATGTACAATCATTGTGTATTTTAAGAGTTTTACCAAGACGAGACCGTTTGCTTAGTAAATATGACCAGTATTCTCTTCATATAAAGGCTTAAAACACAAATTCTGAGCTCTATAAACGGCAATTCTTCATGTTTGAATGAACTTTCTTCAGAAAAACGCCAAGTCAGTTAGTCAGTATTGTAACATTAACAGTACTCTCCTCATTTCACAGCTTTAAACCACCGAACTCGCTGTTTGAATATGGCCTTAACGAAAGTATGGCTGTACTTCCTTGTATTTCAAGGGTTTTCATAGGTTTCTAATCATTTCCATGCACAATCATTCTGTATTTTAAGTGTTTTACGAACATGAGACAGTTTTCTTAGAAATATATACATGAATCTTCAGGATTTAAACTGCTTCTTTCAAAAAACTCCAGCCAATTCAGCCAAAATAGAAAATGTGATCAGTATTCTCTTTATTTAAAGGCTTCATACACAAATTCTGAGCTCTATAAACGCAATTCCTCATGTATGAAAGACACTTCTTCAGAAAAACGCCAAGTCATGTAGCCCAAATTGTAACATTATCAGTAATGTTGTATTTTCACAGCTTTATACCTCTAATCTCGGTGTTTCAACAGGGCCTTAACGAAAGTATGGCTGTACTTACTTCTATTTCAAGGTTTTTCATAAGTTTCTAATCATTTCCATGTGCAATCATTCTGTATTTTAAGTGTTTTACGAACATGAGACGGTTTTCTTAGAAATATATACATGAATCTTAGGGTTTAAACTGCTTCATTCAAAAAACTCCAGCCAATTCAGCCAAAATAGTAAATATGATCAGTATTCTCTTTATTTAAAGGCTTCATACACAAATTCCGAGCTCTATAAAGGCAATTCTTCATGTATGAAAGAACTTTCTTCAGAAAAACGCCTAGTATGTTAGCCAGAATTGTAACATTATCAGTAATCTTGCCATTTCCCAGCTTTATACCTCTAATCTCGGAGTTTGAACAAGGCCTTAACAGAAGTATGGTGGTACTTACTTGTATTTGAAGGGTTTCAAAAGTTCTAATCATTTCCATTTACAATCATCGTGTATTTTAAGAGTTTTACCCACATGAGACAGTTTTCTTAGAAATATATACATGAATCTTCAGGATTTAAACTGCTTCAGTCAAAACACTCCAGCCAATTCAGTCAAAATAGTAAATATGAACAGTATTCTCTTTATTTAAACGCTTCATACACAAATTCTGAGCTCTATAAACGGCAATTCTTCATGTTTGAAAGAACTTTCTTCAGAAAAACGCCAAGTCAGTTAGCCAGTATTGTAATATTAACAGTATTCTCCCTCATTTCACAGCTTTATACCTCTAATCTCGGTGTTTGAAC
>NW_005875880.1:0-11027 GCF_000147115.1 Myotis lucifugus | reverse complement strand
TTCAAAGAGAGATGCCTTAAAGCAGGGCGCCTTATGACAAACGTGGACATCAGTTAGGTGGTTGTGGAGGGCTCCGGGAAGGAGTTGGAAATTAGGGCAAACGTCACCCAGTTCATGACGTACACAGGACAAGGCCTTGTCATATTTTTTTTTTTTTTAAACCAGAAGAGCCATGGACAAACTCTCCCAGAGTCACTGTGCTCCTAAGAATGAAGGGCTGGCAGGGCCCGGGAGCCGCCAGTCTTTCCACAGGGCTCGGTGGATCCCAGCACGCACACTCCTGCGCCCGATCGGGTCTCCGCACCACACACAGCTCTAGTTTCTCTCTCTCCATCTCCCTCGCTGTAGCGATTGGTCCTGGAGTGGCTTGGGAGCAGTTTCTGCAATGATCATATCGAGCACCTTTTTGTAAATAGGACGATCGATTCTAAATCGGGCTGCTTTCCATTTTATTTATTTATTTTTTTTAACAATCAGTCCTTTTTCTGTTGTCAGTGTGAAGCTTATTTTGACGGGAGGTCGGGGGTTGTGAATTGATATTATCCTAGCGAAACCCAAACGATTCATTACATGCACGTCTGAATCACGAGGATGAAACATGGGCAGATGGTTCCGCTCTGTCACAGCGGCTTTGTCGGGACTGCGGTGTATGTAAGCGGAGTGGTTCAATGGGACGTAAACTGGAAATTACCATTTAAATGCTGTCGGCCTGGTTTGTCCATAAGAAGTGGTTCTTGTACAAAGGGAAGTATTCTTTGGGCCTGAGAAGGAAATAAACAACATTTAAAAGTTCCAAAAAGAAAAAAGAAACCCAACAGGTCAAGCTGTTTGTGGTTTCCTTCCATTCCAGGTTCTTCTATTAGTAATGAAAGATTTGGAGGCTTTTAATGAGCATGAAGTCACCAATTATACCACTTGTTTCCAAGGAGGGAAGGGGGACTTCTTCTCCTGGGTAGGATGTAGAAGGTCTTGGCCAATGTTCTTGCTACAACAATTAGAAAAAAAACCTATGGATTTATAAATTTACAAAGAAAACCCCTATTTTTATAGGCACCAGAGTGCTAGGAGAGCAGTTAGGACTAAATAAACTGAACTCCCCAGGAGAGAAACTTTCCAGGGTTGCCTGGCGGTTGTTAGCTGTTCTGCACCCTCTGTGGCCATTCCCCAGTTCTGGATATAAGGTGAGAAAACAGAGACCCCTGCCGAGGAGGAGAGAGCTTGCACCAAACCCTTGGCCAGTGTCCCCAGGAAGACATTTTTACTTTTGAGGCTGCGTTGTGTGGGAGGATAGAGCGCTAATTTGAAAACTTCCAAAGGTCAAAACTGAGACTCTCAGAATCTTTCAGAACCAAGAAGACAAAGGCCCTGCCAGGATCTCAATAAAAGCCTAGGACATCCATGCCATAGCAATAAAGGAACAACAGAAGTATAATGAAGCTTACTAAACCTAGTCCATTTCCATCTTAACACCTTATTGGATTGAAATGATTAGTCCTTCACAGTGTCTACCTGAGAGAGGAGAGAGAAATTCTCTCTGATGGAAGATAAAACCACCGAGGGTCAGTATAGTTTTTAAAATTTTTTTTTGTCTAGTATACAATTAAAAAATTACAAGACATGCAAATAGGCAAGACTGCATGACTGATAATCAAGGAAAACAACATATAACACAAGAAGACCCATAGATGACCAGTTACTGGAATTAGCAGCCAAGGAGTTAAAATATGCATGATTCATATGTGCAAAATAGAGGAGAAATGAATAAGAGCGATAAAAGGATGGATAATTGCATCAAATAATTGAAATCTATAAGAAATCAAATAGATATCCTAAAGTGGGAAAATACAGGGAGGGGCAAAAGTACATTTACAATTGTGAGTATGCAAAACACAGTTTATTCTTATATTCATATTTATTAAATTATTTTCTGTATGAACAACTGTAAACCTTCTTTTTTCCAGGCCTGTACAATATTTGAAATTAAGAATATGTTGAGCTTAATAGTTGACTGGAAATAGCCATACATAAGATTAGTGAACTGGAAGGCAAGTCAATAGCATTCAAATTCTGATTTATAATGATGGCTATGTGAGACCCATGAGGAATATGACAAAAGGTCTGATATACACATAACTTAATTCCTAGGCTGAACGGAGGAAGAAGAGATTTTCAAAATGATAACGGCTGAGAATTTCATCAAACCGAATCCTGAGATTCAAGAAACCCGGGGAATCCCCAGCAATGGCAATACAAAGGAAGCCGTGTGTGGGCACATCATAGTAGAACTGCTGAAGACCAAAGTAAAAAGTTAAATCTTGAAAACAACTAGAGAAGAAAGACATTACTGTTAAAAGAGCCACACCTCTATACCCTTGCAAGGAAAGCTTGAAAGTCGAGCCTATTCCGAGGGGAAGTAGTATCATAAAGGAGAAACTATAGACAGCGAGGCTCCTGGATGCCGTGTCGCAGGGTCTCAGAACAGCAAGCAGTGCTGAGGGCTGGAGCCCAGGACTGTTGGCTGCAGGTACAAGAGCTGCTCTGAACTGTGTGACGTTCACTCGGTCCCTCTGGCTCTTTGTGAGACACCCGGTACATAGACTATGGGCAGGAGGCCGGTACTTGCTGTTTGGCGTCTCAGGACCGCCAGGCTAGGGCATGAGATAGTGCGCCAGGAAGGCATTTAGTTCTGAGGTGGTAACGTCCCTGGCTGTGCTCCTGCCGGCCCCTGCCGGCCCAGGAGCTGTACCTGTAGAGACTTCCACATCTCAAATACCTTCTGCTGTCCATCAGCTGGCTGTGTGGGAAAAGGACCCAATAGACAAAAACTAAAGGAAAAATCTAGCGACCTAAGAATTAACAAGTGAACTGAGGGATAATGCATTTTTTTATGTTCAATAATAAAAAACCCAACCCACTCCAGATAAAAAAAAAAAGTGTGGCCCTAGCTGGTTTGGCTCAGTGGATAGAGCATTGGCCTGCAGACTGAAGGGTCTCAGGTTCGATTCTGGTCAAGAGCACTTGCATGGGTTGTGGGCTTGGTCCCCAGTAGGGGGTGTGCAGGAGGCAGCCGATCAATGATTCTCTCACATCATTGATGTTTCTATTTCTCTTTCCCTCTCCCTTCCTCTCTGAAATCAATAAAAATATATTAAAAAAATGTATGAGTACTCCACCATGGGATCTGGTTGTGTACACGATTATTTTAACCCACAGCACAATTTAAAATGTGATAAATTCATCTTTTAGATGATGCAGATAATATGGGGACATTTTGGGGAGAGAGATTTTCAAACGAGTGGGTTTTACTCCGCCTGCCATTTCAATAACCATGCCCCACAGTGCAGAGCGCCTGGCTGCTTTCCCAGGCGCCTCGGACTCGCTCCTCTCAGCCCAGGCAGGTGGGCGATGGGACTCCATGCGACACAGGAGGAGCAGGGGTTGGGCGGAGAGAGTGTCCTGGTATTATGTGCCAAGGGGACACTCTGCTTTCTCACTTTTATTCTTAGTGCATTATCTTTTCATTTTGGTTTCTGTATTTTTATCTAGGTGTAGGCAGGGGGATTAGAGGATCCTATCAATAATCCATTGGTTATTTGTCAGCCTCTCAACAAATATACTTATTATCATAATGATCAACTTTGTGTGTTCAATGTCAGACCTGTATGTCCGTGTTTTTTTATTCCTATCTGGTTGCATAATGGCTGTAATATGCTGCTTTTAGTTGACATTGATATCAAACCAATAACAGATATCAATTAAAAGAAGCTTTCTGAGATGAAAGCATAAAAAAATCATTGGAGGTGTAGTTACTATAAATTGGTTCTCTGGGTTTAATTCATGGCTAGAGCCATGATCTGTAATATACCAGACGTATGTTCTTGCTCTCAGGGACCGTCTCAGAAGGCTGTAAAGGCAATGTCTTGAATGATCTTCTTTCGATAGGAAAGTCTCTCTGCCCTCTACTTCCTTCTATTATCTTACTAGAGGCCAGGTGCATGAAATTCGTGCAAGAGTAGGCCTTTCTTCCCCTGGCTGCCGGCACTGGCTTCCCTCTAGCAACTGGGACCCGGGCTTCCCTCGCCGCCTCAGCTTCATCCAGAAGGATGTCCAGTCTAATTAGCATATTATGCTTTTATTATTATAGATTTTTGGTTGGGTTGAAGCAAGAGAGAAAGGGATTGAATTAATGTTATTGTCACACGTTTCTAGAGCACCGGAAGCATAGCTTGTTTCTGTTCAGCAGGGATGTTCTGCCAGAGGCCCTGACCTCCAGGCAAAGAATAACCCAGTGAGACAGAGCCCAGTTCCAGGGGAAAGTCACACGGCTTCAAGGAAGTCAGCCAGAGAGGGTTCCTTTATGGAACCGATTGGAAGACATTTTCTGTATTTAATCATGGGACTACATTGCGTGGGCTTGCAGCTGTGCTCCCTGCTGTGTGACGGTCCAGGTGTCAAAGTACCACTTTCTCTCTCCCATGAGAGCGTGTGTTTTCCTGCCTGCACGCATGCGCACCCAGACCTAGAGGCTGCGTGGTGCCTGCCTTCAGGCGGCTCCTAGTCCGCTCACCTGTGTGGGGGCATGTGGGACCTCCAGGGACAGTGCCAGCGCCAGCCGCTCACGGGGACACTTATTTCAGTGCAGACCTGCGATTCTTTGAGGCGAGCAGTGGAATCAGTTTAATGCAGAAAACGACAGCCTAGTTATCAGAGGTCAGAGGCCCGCAGGGAGCGCTTCGCTTGGATTTGAAGAGCTGGACATGTTTTTTTTTTAACATTTGAAGAGTCTAGAGATCGACCTTCTTGAAAAGCAGCAATTTTCTTTCAAAAAAATATTTGTATTGATTTCAGAGATGGGGGTGGGGGTGGGAGGAGAGAGAGAGAGAGAGAGAGAGAGAGAACCATCAATGATGAGAGAGAATCATTGATCAGCTGCCTCCTGTATGCTCTCATTGGGGATTAAGCCTGAAACCGGAGCATGTGCCCTGACCAGGAATCGAACTGGGGCCTCCTGGTTCATAAGTTGATGCTAGACTACTGAGCCACGCCGGCCGGGCAAAACAGCAGCAATTTTCATATCACCTCTGAGAGCAGAGGCTGGCACACGAAGGCCTGTTGCTGTGGGTAATGTTGTAAGTGATGGTGGAACAGCCTCTCTCGTTTGTTTAGGTGGTGCTCCTGGTGGCTTTCATGCGACCGTGGTGACGCTGAGTGGCATGGCTGTGATCGTAAAGTCTAACGTATCCACGGTCTGGCCCATTGTCGGGAAAGCCCGTGCCCTGTCCTGGTGTGTGAGCTGAGAGACCACACTCCCACAGGGACAGCCCTGTGAGGTGGCTGTGCTGGGATCCTCCACCCCTGTCCTGCTTTCCTTGCCTTCCTCTGGACTGCCTCTTAAAAATTTATTTTATTTTAATTAAAAAATTGCCTTCAAATGCCCAGGTTATCTTGCTTCCTTAGGATTTATTGGAAAGATGTACTCTCCATATAAAATGGTCAGTGGGTTGCAATGCTGTGGAAACTTATATCGAATATTATTTTATTAGTAGTTCAATGTAATAGTCTTACAATTTTTCTGTAGGTCTGTTTTTTTTTTTAAATGGAAGAGTTTAACAAGGAATTGGGATAAAGCAGGCCATTATGCTCAGATATGCTCACATGTTTACATACTCGTATGTAGACCATTCTCCATGATCACACTCTCTGCACGAGAAGGTTAGTGGACACACATGTCTGTCATGTGGGAGCACTTAATTGTGGTGCATCCATCACTCCCAAAGCGGATGGCTCTGCGGTGATAAAAAGGAGGAGCAAGTCCATTCTAACTGTGGGGAGACCGAGATGTTAAATGCGCGACAGTGTGAAATACTTTCGTTGGCATGGAGAGGAGAGAAGGACAAGAGGGAACAGTTAGACATGGACACAGAATTTTTCCAATAAGTATTCAACCTCTGGGAAGTTGCAGAGGAAATTGGTAACCTTGGTTACCTGCAGAGATGGGTACGGAATGACAGGGGATGGGATTAGGGCCCAGACATCTATACTAATAAAAGGGTAATATGCTAATTAGACCAGACATCTTCCGGATATCCTTCTGGACATCCTTCTGGACAAAGACATGGTGGTGGGGGCCGAGGCAGAGGAGGTTAGGGGCTATCAGGCAGGCAGGGGAGCAGTTAGGGTGATCAGGCTGGCAGGGGAGAGTGGTTAGGGGCAATCAGGCAGGCAGGCGAGTGGTTAGGGGCGATCAGGCAGTTAGGCAGGTGAGCAGTTAGGAGCCAGTGGTCCCGGATTGCAAGAGGGATGTCTGACTGCCGGTTTAGGCCCGATCCCTGCAGTCGGACATCCCCTGAGGGACCCATCTCCTGGGCATGTATTTTGTGCACTGGGCCTCTAGTTTTTACATAAAATTCTTGGTGCTTTTTGAGTTCCTAACCATGCAAGCTAGTTATCATTTCAAAGAATAAAAACCAGCATAGAGGATACTTTTTTTTTAAGGGGAAAAATATAGGTGTATTGCTCACATCGAGGTCCCTAAGTGACATGCTGGCCAGGGTCAACCTCCTTGGTGGTGAACACCAGACGGAACCCACTCCGAAGGGATTCCCAGGCTCGGCCGGTGACGGGATGGGACACTATTCATCATCATCTTTAAGCCCCTGCCCACTGGCAGAGAAGCAAGCACACTTCAGTAGAAGCAAGCACCAACTAGTTAATGCGTCTGACCGTGAATGTCTTTGCTCCTCCGACGGCTGCCTAACCTGACCCACGAGCAGATTAATGCAGTTGCAACCCCTGCAGATTTCAGCGGAGGTGAGGGACCTAGAGATAGAGTGTTTACATTAGTAAATTATTAATGCTTAGGTTTACAAGGAGCTACGCCCACGGGTGGGTTTCTACCGCCCAGTCGGACCCCAGGGGCAGTTTCAGAACTAGATGCAGCGCTGGGGGCCTCTCCGTGGTGGATGAGCTCGCACGCTTCCTCCCCCACTTCAGCCACTATGTCTGCAGCGGTTCCCAGAGCGGCACATCATCTCATGTTCCTCATGGTTTAATGCCCTGAACAGCGTGAATACGTTGTTTTTACCTAAAGTAATTCTCAACTATGCAACTTGAAAATAATTATTTTCATCAAGATTAAAGAAACAACCCAAAAACTTTTCATTGGCTTGGCCAGAGTGGCTCAGTGGTTGAGTGTCGACCTATGAACCAGGAGGTCACGGTTGGATTCCTGGTCAGGGCACATGCCTTGGTTGTGGGCTTGATCCCCAGAGTGGGGCGAGCAGGAGGCAGCCAATCAGTGATTCTCTCTCATCATTGATGTTTCTCTCTCTCTCTCTCTCTCTCTCTCTCTCTCTCTCTCTCTCTCTCCCTCCTTCTCCCTTCCTCTCTGAAATCAATAAAAATATATTTAAAAAGCCAACCAAAAAACTTTTTATTGAAGTGGAGTATAGGCGTCAACAAGCACCCCTGTTACAAGTCTACATGACTATGAGAAGATCAGTGAATTTTCATAAAATGACCACCAGTGTAACCAAGTCTAGATCAAGACATGGAACCTTAATCACACCACCCACCCTCCTGGGGCCGCTGGTCAGTTTCCCCACAGCCTCTCCCAGCATCACTGCGACCCTGACTTTCAGCAGCAGGTTCGTTTCCTCTGTCTCGGTCCTTTACAGCAATGGGGTTATACGGAACGGACTGCTTTGTGTCGGCGTCTTTTGCTCAGCATTGCAGACGTGAGGTCCCTCTCACTTCTGCACGAAACTGAGGGTTGCTCGTCCCCTCGCTGTGCGGGTTTCTACGCGGCTACCTCCCGGCGTGTTTGTCTGCTCTATTGCCGCTGTTGCCAGCGTTTGGCTGCTGAAAGCGGAGCTGCTGTGAGCCCCTGGCAGTGCTGACCATGGCTGCCCGTCCACATGGCTGTGAGCGGTGTCCCGGCGGCAGTCCGGCCGCGGGGCGTGCATCTGTTCAGCGTTAGCCGGCGGCTCTCCGGTTTCCACAGGAATCGGAACCACCGGGAGGGCTCGTTAAACCTCAGATCCCCGGCCACACCTAGAGTCTCCGATTCAGCAGGGCTGGGGTGCGGCCCAAGAATGTGCCCTTCTGGCAAGTTCCAGGTGATGTGGATGCTGCTGGCCCACGAACCGCGCTTTGAAAATGTCTGCTTAGCAGATACCAGTGCCAAGCAGTTTTCCCAAGTATTTGTACCCGTTTACCGTCCCGCCGGCAGCGATGAGAGACCGAGGGCTCGGTGTGGCGTCAGCCTTCTCGAACCCTCAGCCACGGTCTTTTATGTGAAGTGTCTATCCAAGTTCCTTGCTCTTTTTTTTAATGTTTACTTTTAATAGAATTTTTAGAGAGAGAGAAAGAGGGAGGGAGGGAAAAATGAGGTGGGGGAGAGAAAAGCATCTATTTGTTGCTCCTCTTATTTATATGTTCATTGGTTGCTGCTTGCCTGTGCCCTGACTGGGGATCGAGCACACACCTTGGCGTAGCAGGATGAGCTACACGGCCAGGGGCTTTTTACTCATTTCTTTTTTTATTGTGTTGTCTTCCTTTTTCTTCTTTTTTAAAAAATAGGTTTTGATTGATTTCAGAGAGGAAGGGAGAGGGAGAGAGAGAGAGAGAGAGAGAGAGAGAGAGAGAGAGAGAGAGAGAGAGAAACATCAATGATGAGAGAGAATCATTGATCGGCTGCCCCCTGCACGTCCCACGCTGGGGATAGAGCCCACAACCCAGGCATGTGCCCTGACCGGGGATAGAACCATGACCTCCTGGTTCATAGGTCGATGCTCAACCACTGAGCCACACTGGCTGAGCTTCCTTTTTCTCATTGAGAATCAGTTCTTTGTTGGTGTTTGTAGCGCAAGCATCTTTTCTACCCTGTGGTTGTCTTTTCACTCTCTTAAAAGTGGTGACGAGAAATTCATCATTTTAATGTGATCTAATTCATCTTTTTCTGCTTTAAGGTTAGTGCTTTTTGTGTTACTTAAGGACTCTACCTACTCCAGTGTCATGAAGACGCTCTCATATTTTTTTCAAAAAGATTTCTTTTCCCCTTCTCATATGTAGATGAAAAGCTCATCTGGAATTGATTTTTTGTGTTTTGTTGAGTTTCATATACTAATCTTCCTTAAGGTCCTGTTTAAAATTCACCTCTTGGTATTCGTTTTTAGTTCTTTATAGGAAGATCAATGCCATAGAGCAACCTTCAGAAAATTCAAGGGATGTTTTTTAACCCTGCAATTGTATTGAAAGCAATACTTCACATGTTCATGCTCCATATTTATTCAGGGTAGGCTGGCTTTCGACGGAGCCACATTTAAGGCAGCTATTGAAACTTTTAAGTAACATAAAGCACTTTTTTTTCATCTCGTGCCAAAACTATAATGCCCACAGTAATTTATATTTAATTTTTAATACAGTTATCTATCATGAGTCATTATGTGGGCTGCTCCCAGGATTCCGTCCTCTGTCATGTGGTTTTTCTGAAGACTGTGGTCTCTTTGTGCAGCTACTGGGAATTATTACCTCGCTGATGAATTTCGCTGCCGAGGAGGTATCACCAGGAGGTTCGGTGTCGTATTTTTTCACTTGAACTTACAAAACAGGCCCAGTGTCTGGGTGCTCCCGGGTCTCCCGGAGGCTTGGAAACAAAGCACGCTCTGTGTTTGAAGAACTGTTGTAGCAAGACTGTGCTGCTCTGTGATGAATACCTTTAAAACTGGCTGAAAGAATTGATTAAAACTACTCCACATGTTTGGCCATGCCATTTCGGAGCAGCCTGCTTTCTTTGGCCGACGACGCACACGGAGAGTTAGGAAAGCCTCTTGGTGATTGGTGGTCGGACTGGCCAGGCCATTTTGCACGGAAGGAATGACGTTTGGCGTCGGAATTAGACCGAGGGCAGTCGAGAACTTTTAGAAAGACTGAAGGCTTGTGGTGCATCCTCGGGAGGCTTGCTCCTCAGACTCCCTGTCTCACTCCCAAGAGCTGGACCCCTGGACCGCCAGCTCCTTGAGGTCAGGCACATGCGTCCTGTTTCCCACTTCATCTGCGTCATCGAAAGCAAAGCAGTGCTTGGCCGTTGTAGTTGCTCAATTAAAATTTCTGAGTTGAAAGTAGGAATGAATCCATCCTTATGCCTGTGAAGGGTGGGATGCAGGTGTGTGTGGTCAGGGGGCTGGTCCATGGCTTCCATCTTGGCCCTCTCTCTTCTTGGACCCGTTGGAAGGGCCTCCTGCAGGGAGCACGCCGGCACCGGCTCCCCGGTGTTCCCCACCCCAGCCTTTCCGAGCTTGGAGACTGCAGAGGAGGTAGATCACTCCC
This sequence comes from Myotis lucifugus, assembly GCF_000147115.1. NCBI lineage: Eukaryota > Metazoa > Chordata > Mammalia > Chiroptera > Vespertilionidae > Myotis > Myotis lucifugus. The sequence continues at coordinate 698 of NW_005875880.1, read as the reverse complement.
CTCCCCACACCTGAATGCCCCCTCCCCTGGGGGTGAGGAAGCGTCGAAGATGAGCCCCAATGGGCAAACTTTTGAAAGCAGGAGGCTTACGCTGCCCCTTCTGGTCATGGGGTGACTTGGGAAAGATGAAAGTAAGATAAAGGACAGGTACAGTTATGAACACATTTCTTGTTCACTTAACAAGAAGGGCCCAATGCAGTTGACCAATATTTAATCAACAAGTAAATTCATGGACTGGTTTCTAAGTTACAATGATTAGGACTTAATTTAATTTAAAATGTGGGTAAATATAGGCTTTGCTTATGTTTAAGGTCTTCATGAAACACCCAAAAGGAAATGTCTGTTCGGGGGAGCTGGGTTAGAGGGGTGACATCAGGCACTGAGAGCATCGAGGAGCGGCCGGGCACCGGGAGAGGAGTTGGCTGTGGCTCCTTTTCTCGTCCGTGGGCCGAGGTGCAGAGGGAGCGCGAAACGGGATGGTCTGCCATTTCCCGGTGATTTTCCGAGCTGGGATATGGGGCCAGTCTTCACTGATTTAGGACTAGTCCGAACCCTTGTAGCCTGGCTGTTTAATGGAGACCAATGGTCCAAAGCACCCAACCGTCTTTTCCTTTTCAAGTTGTTGTCCGCCCTCATATTTAGAGCCACGCTTCTCACATGCTCTTCACGGACACGTTCCACCTCTGCGTTCAAAGTCT
>NW_005875879.1:0-11027 GCF_000147115.1 Myotis lucifugus | reverse complement strand
AGGCCCCGGGGGGGGATATGGAGGGGGAGAAGGAGGGTTCCTTGCTTCCCCAGCCCCCACCGGGCTGGCCATCCAGGGGGGCTGGGGAGCACGAGCCGTTTCCACAGTGTGACTCGTCTTTGCTACATACTGTCTGGTTTAAATCCTGGCTCTGCCGCGCTCGCTAGCTGTGGGCGGTTTATTTCACGTCCTTGTGCCTTGGTTTCTTCGTCTGTAAAATGAGATGACTGCTTGTAAGCATCCTCTGAGAGGGATAACAGGATGCATGCTTGGCCCGGAGGGAAGAGCGAAGAGGCTGGTTCCTGGCCCGTGTGCATTGCTCTGTCCAGGCAAGGCGTGAACATTTGTTGAGCACCTACTATGTCCCAGACACTGATTAGGTGTCTGCCGTGCCTTATCTCATGTGATCCTCTCATCCACCCTGGACAGTCAGCGTGATGATGTTTGCAAGGAAGGAAATCGGCTTGAAGGCGAACTTACCGAGCTCTCAGTTTGTAAGTGGTGAGGGAGGGAGTGGACTCCCTGGCACCCAAGCCCATCACCCGCAGGCCAGGAAACTGCTAGCTCCACCCCCACCCCCTCTCTGGGCAGCAGTCCCTTCCTTCCTTCCGGACAGATAGGGCTGGTCAGGTGCAACAAACCTTCCGGCTCCAGCAAGAAAAGCTTCTCACCTGCTCATAACCTTTGCTAACCCCTCCGGGCCACCTCTGGGCTGCCAGAGGGGCAGCAGAGTGGCATCCTTCACCCCCTCCAGGTGGGCGGTTAAGGGTAGGAGCCTGAGCCAGGAAAACCATTGAAGGTCCGCCTCCTCCACAGAGGAGCTGAGGGACCTCCGGCAGTTCCCTCCGCCTGAGTTTCCCCATCTGTGGAATGGGCACGGCAGTAACACCTATGGCCTACAGTGGTTTTGAGGATTCAATGAGATGACGCATTTAAAGTGCTCATCCCAGAGAAAGTAGAACGTTGGCTGCCAGGGGCTGGGGAGAGGGGGATGGGGAGTTAGTTTTAATGGGTACAGAGTTTACGTTTGGGAAGAGGAAAAAAGGGCTGGAGATGGATGGTGGTGATGGTTGCACATAGACTTAATGTGGGTGAACGGTATACTTTAAAGTGGCTAAAATGGTAACGTTTATGCTATGTCTATTCCCTCACAATTAAAATTTCAAAGTACTCGTTACAGTATGACACAGAAAAAAGGGGGGCTTTCTTGACGTTCCTCAAACATGCCCGGCTCCCCCTACCTCAGGGCCATGCTGTGCCCTCTGTCTGGAATCCTTGCCGCCATTATTCCTATGGCTCCCTCCCTCCCTTTGCTCAGGTGCCTGCTTAAGAGTCACCTCCTCAGAGAAGTCTTCCCTGATCACCCCGGCACCTCCGTGATCCACAGGCCCCTGGCCCTCACGTGTGTGTTTTAACCGCCCTCATCACTGAAAGGGCGAAGGCTACGCCCTCCACCTTCCCCCAGGGTAAGGGCTACGTCCTCCATCTTACCTTGGCCACGTGTTGGGCAAGGAGCTTCTTCAAGGAAGTCTAAGACTCTGCTAGCCACACCCAGGAACGGGACATCGACTTGTGCCTGGCCAATCGGCAAAGCACAGTCCTTTCTCCTCCCTTACTCCAACCCCCCCCCCCCCCCCATATAACCGGTCCCTGGGCGGGGTTGGGCGCGCTCAGCCACTTGGTTTGCCTGGGTGTCGGTGAGCCTGGTGGATGGGGAGCCCAAGTTAACTTGAAATACAGATTCTTATGCTTTTGCATCGAATTGGCCCCCTGATGTGGTTTCTTGGGAATCTTGAAATCTGGGCATAACAATCACCACCTGAAAATGCACTACATGTTTGTTTATTCCTTCTCCTCTTCCTGAATATAAGTTCCATGAGGACAGGGACCCGCAGTATCTAGAACAGTGCCTGGTACTTAGTAAGTGCTCATTAAACACTTGTGAAAGAAGTGACAATAAAGCTTAGTTTTGTTTCACTGTCATTCTACAGTGGGGATAAAACCTCTAGACCCATTCCCAGCACCCGGAAGCCTGCTGGGGTGTGGCAGCCATGGGAGGCCTGAGGCGGAGGGTTAAGCTCCTGGAGAAACGCTGAGAGGGCAAGGCATAGGGCACCCGCATTGGAAAGAAAGGAAGGTTGACCTGAATGGAAGAGTCACATTTTTGAATCCCCGATTTGCCCGTGAGTGCGTGCTTGGTTTGTGTTCGGGCCCTATTTTGGGCTAGTGCTTGGCTTTCCAAGGAGAGAGGCCAGCTGGGGAGGGGTTGTGGCAGGCCGGCAAGCCTTCTCAGAGCTGTGGGTGTAGACAGAGACCACGGGAAGCCAGTCCCCCTTGCTGGAGCGAAAGCCAGCGAACTCTCAGAACTGGCTGAGTCTGGCCTGAGCGAGGGGCAAGACCAGGAAGCTGGGAGACAGAAGGCTGGAGAAGGGCTGCAGCTAGCAGCTCAGGGCGGGGCCAGGATCCCTACTGGGGACAAAGGTCAAGTTTGCATTTCCTCTAAGTCAAGGCAGCTGGTCCAATGGACACAGAGACCATAAACAGGGATTTCCCCAGGGGACATTGGGGTGCCTACACCTGGGCAATCAGGGAGAGCAAGGGAAACTATACTTTTGAAAAAAGACAGTATCTTCAAAAGACTTCTGAAAGAGCTCTAAAGACAGTTTTCCCAGCCTTCCTGTCTTGCCCATTCTAGTTTGCCACCCCTCTTCAGAGCCCCTCTTGCATTAAGTATTTAGGGAGTAGTGAGCAGGTGTGTATAAGGGAAAGTAACATCCCATAATTTATTCATTCATTCATTCATTCATTCATTCATTTAAATCCTCACCAGAGGCTATGTTTCCATTTATTTTATTTTATTTATTTAGAGAAAGAGGAAGAGGGAGAGAGGGAGACATTGATATGAGAGAGAAAAATCGATCGGTTGCCTCCTGTACACACCCCTACCGGGGATCAAACCTGCAACCTGGATATGTGCCCTGACCTGGAACTGAACCCACAACCTTTCGGTGTACAGCACAACGCTCCAACCAACTTAGCCACCTGGCCAGAGCATCCCATATTTTATTTAATGCGGGTGAGGCTATTTCAAGAATGGATTTCATGTTCTCAATAAGGAAAAGTCATTTCGGTCTCCAGCTTTAAATGAGGCCCACCAGCATCCCCTCCTTTTAATGTTTCAACATGGTTGTATTCATCACAGTTACTGCCACTTCTTAGACTTTTTATGTGCCGGGAGTACTATGCTGAGTACTTTGTATGGAGCCCATAATTATGACAATAATCCCTTAATACAGGCGCTATTCTCCCTTGCTTGACCTATGAGGCCGCTGGGGCTCAAAGCAGTAAAATACAGCTAGTAAGTGGGGTCTGAACTAGAACTGTCTGCCTGAACGTCTGCAATGTCACCCAGCACCTAGCACAGTGCCTCGCCCATACTATGTGCCCCAAATATTTGGTTTTGAATGACCTGAATTAATGAGTTTTACTATGTCCCAGGGGTCTCACCAGCTCTGGGAGGTAGACATTATTAGCACTTCATGCAGGTACACAGAGGGTCTGGGAGGTTCAGCGACCTGCCAGAGGAGCCACAGCTAGTAACTGGCAGAGGTGGTGTGACGCTAAGTCTGTCGGACTCCAAGCCCCAGCTGTGTGCTTCTTACACCCTCCTCCCTCTGCGCCTCAGCCCAGGAAAGGACATCGGCTGTCGCCTTGCCTCTGCTGGAGTTCCCAGTGACCAGGGGTTCCCTGCCTCTGATGGAATTTCATTGCCATTAAAATTCTTTTCTTTCTCCTTAAAATGTATGAAGTCTACCTTGGTGTAAATATCTAATACTAACCCCTGAAACCAAGCACCGTGTCAGAGTAAGAAACATTCTCATGCACATTATTTTTTTAATATATATTTTTATTGATTTCAGAGAGGAAGGGAGGCGGGGGGAGAGAGAGAGAGAAAAACATCAATGATGAGAGAAATCATTGATCGGCTGCCTCCCGCACGCCCCACACGGGGGATTGAGCCCGAAACCAGGGTATGTGCCCTGACTGGGAATCGACCCTGACCTCCTGGTTCATAGGTTGATGCTCAACCACTGAGCCATGCCATCTGGGCTCATCACTGATGTTTCTATCTCTCTCCCTCTCCCTTCCTCTCTGAAATCAATAATGAAAATGTATTTTTAAAAACCCATCCTAGTGCCCAAAGCCATCCTAGGTTGCTTGTCCAAGACCCCACAACAGCAGGAATCGAGCCGAGAAGCCCGGGCCTGAGCTAACAGCCCCCAGATTGCTTTCCGTGCCCGACCTCCGCTTCCAGTGACCCAGTGAGCAGCAGCCTCTCCATCCCCGTAGAGAGTTCAGGGCCAGCGGGACAGAATCCTGCGAGAGACAACTGTGGAGGGAACCGGGGAGGGCTGAGTGCCTCCCGGGTGGAGCAGAACACCCCCTGGTTATTTCATACCAGGCTGCTTCAGGGTCTGCTCACCACCTACAGCCAAGAGGCTACACTTCAAGGAGTGGTCACTGGGTGTCACCACTGCTGCTTGGGCAAGCGCCTTCGCGCTCAGCTGACACTGAAGGGGGCTGGAGAGAGAAATCCCCGTGGCTGACATCTGTGCCTCCCGTGAGCATCGCAGAGTGCGTGGTCCAGCGTGGAGTTGCTCCCTGGCCCCCCTCTCCTTCCAAGCTCGCTCAACAGGACTCAACCTCTGCATTCCCCACGGCGGATACATGCGGCCGGAGAACGTCACACAGCAAAACTGGCTTTGCTCTTGATTCAGTATCACAGACCTGAACAGGCACTCATTCCTGCTAAGCAATCTGTCCCTAACTATCCGAGTCTTACTCTCCTATCCCTTCGACAGCGGCTTCACATCTTATCCTCAAACCTCCCAGGCCCCTTCTCTACTTGCAGGTGAAACTTTTGTTTCATTCCAAAAAAAAACCCAGAAAAAAATGGGTGCTAACTTCCTCATCTTTTCATCACCAACAAAAATAAGACACATACAACAAGAGAAAATGCCTTTCTTTTATTTTATTTTATTTTATTTTTTTTACAAATTAAGTCAGGCTAAAACCACAGGACACAGGGTCCAGGTACGTAGCACCAAGACTCCGGTACCTCTCAGATATCGTGTCTTCCAACACAGCTCCCTGACACACCGATTTGTTTTGACGAGTGCAATCATTTCGACAACAGGGCCATTCAGAACCACTTCATTTATTCAAAAGCTCTTCCGAGAGGATCTCTCTGCTCGACTGCCTCCAGGGTCTCTGTGGGACAGCTAAGCGCCTCCTGGCCAACAGCTCCAGTCGCCAATCCTCCAGCAGAGCCCGGGGCCTCTGAGACCCAGAGGCAGCCACGGAGGTCTGGGTGGGTCTGGGGGAGACACGGCACAGGGGGAGACAGAGAAGCGAAGGCTTCCCAGAGTGAGCAACTTTTGCTCTAACCCAGCACCCATGGCTTCTGTGGGTTTGTGCATACGTCGAACCACATGAAGGACCCAAAGGGACAATGGTAGGAATGTGGTGAGAGAAATCAGGCCCTGGCCTTGGCCCTGGCCGGGTAGTTCAGTTGGTTCGAGGTTGCCGGTTCGATCCCCAGTCAGGACACATACAAGAATCAACCAATGGATGCATCACTAAGGGAAACAACAAATTGATGTCAGCCACCCACTTTCTCTCCCTCCCTCCCCCTAAAATCAATTTGTAAATATCAGGCCATTATACCTATCAGCTGTCTCTGAGAAGGGAGAGAGGAAGAATTTGTACCTGGTGAGTTAACCCGTGTGTTAACTTTTTGTGCCTCTGTTTTTCCTACCAGAAGCTGAGTTAATATCTGCCACCTTCTGAGGGTGGAAAATACAGTCTTAGTTAAGAGTGCACACTCACGCTGTATATTTCATCTTAGCATGAAATATACTTTGGCACTTCTCAATTCCCAGCTACTTCCCCCACCGACCAGCTCTCCAGCCAGGCGGGCGGGCGGAGGCAGGGGGGGTGGGGGGAGCTTGCTCTTCCTCGGATGAATGTGTCCCTGTGTTTTCCAGTCTCCACGCCACCGTTTATCCGTCACCCCTACCTTGCATGCCTACCTATACCCACTCCAACGTTCAACCTATCTGTCCTTTAAGGCTCCTCCCCAGGTGCCACCTCCTGCTTATCTACATTCCACACGTTATTGAGTCCCTCTGGCCACCGAGGCCCAGAGCACTTTGTGGTCTCTGAGCCCTTATCACCTTCACTATGTTGTTAGTGTTCTTGGCTAAAGTGAGAGAGGCAGCGGGAACAGTCAAAAGAAGGCTGCGCTGGGAGTCACCCACCCATGAGCTCTCATGCTAACTCTGTCTAGACATGGGACGTCCTGGAAGCAAGTCCTCTTCTCACACTGGGATTCAGTTTCCTTTTTGCGAAGGGAAAGGCTTACAGCGGGACTCAGAAAGTTTCTCCTGGTTCTAACAATGCACAAGTATTCCCTCAAGCCACCCCGCTCCCACCCCCTGCACTGCAGGCTTGTGAGCCCCTTTATAACAGAGACCCCATCCTTTGCCTCAGCTCCCGGCGGCAGACCTGGCTTGCACTTACACACTCTATGCACTTATCCAAGCAACACCCTGTTTTATCCTCACCGCGCCCTGAGAGGCTGACCCAGGGACAGACCTGGCCCTTTGGAGGCCTGGAGAAGCAGAGCCACCCGGTAGGACAGGCCAAGGAGAGACTAAGATCTAAAGGCTGTAGCTGGTTGGACGTCGTCCCATGCACCAAAAGGGTGTCGGTTCAATTCCCGTTCAAAGGCACATGCCCGGGTTGTGGGCTCTCAAGCCCTGGGGAGGGGCTGTCCAGGAGGCAGGTGATTGATGCTGCGCTTCACGTTGATGTTTCTCTCTGTGTGTCCCTCTCCCTTCCTCTCGTTCTAAAAATCAATAAATTATATATTTTTAAAAGACTGGGAGACTGTTCAGGCCAGGCACTCCCACAGAGGGCCCTCCCACCCGATGCAGGCTCTCCAGCAGTGGGTCTCAACTGGTGTGCTTTTGCCCTCCTCCAGGGCATAGGGGGCGATGTCTGTGGACATTTGTGGCTGTGCATGAGCAGGGTGCCACTGGCATTTGGTGGGTAGAGGCCAGGAATGCTGAGCATCATCCTACAACGCACAGGACAGCCCTCTGCCAACAAAGAATCATCCCCCCCTCAAATGTCAACAGTGCTGTGGTTCAGAAACCCTGCCCTGTGTCATGCACCTCCTCTCCTCCCATCTTCCCTCAATCCCATTTCCCCCTTCTCCCAGGACAAGCAGCAGGTTCCAAAGGAGACTCCTGGAGTACCGGGGACTTTGGCACAATAACACACATGAACGCTCAGCCTCGCTTCCTTATCATGAAGAAGTAAAGTCTAAGATCGGGCCTGAGCCCGTGTTTCATGGAACCCCTTTCCTCTCTTCCCCACAGCTGCTTTTGGAGGGGAAGACTTGCCCAATTTTGTTTTCTACAAGGTGTCTGCTATGGGTGAGGCTGGTGGGCAGGGAGAAGGAATAAAGGGGTCTTCCCACTTTAGGCACATTCTAAGTACAGGGCACCATGGAACGAAAACCTGATCTGTGCAGCTCTTCCCAGTGTGGGACAGACTAGACCGTGAATACCCCCCTACATGAAAAGAGGAAAGCATTTAAGAATCAATTTACAGCTCAGCTGGCGTGGCTCCGTGGCTGAGTATCCACCTATGAACCAGGAGATCACGGTTCGAATCCTGGTCAGGGCACATGCCTGGGTTGCCAGCTTGATCCCCAGTGTGGAGTGTGCAGGAGGCAGCCTATCAGTGATTCTCTCTCATCATTGATGTTTCTCTCTCTCTCTCTCTCTCTCTCTCTCTCCCTTTCTCTCTGAAATCAATAAAAATATTTTTTTAAAAAAGAAACAATTTACAGCCTTGGCTGGTTGCTCAGTGGTTAGAGCATTGGCCCGCAGACTGAAGGGTCTCGGGTTCAATTCTGGTCAAGGGCATGTACCTCGGTAAAAGGCTCAATCCCCAGCCCCAGCCGGGGCACATGCAGGAAGCAGCCCATCGATGTGTCTCTCCCCCTTCAGTGTTTCTCTCTGTCTCTCCCCTCCCTTTCACTCTCTCTAAAAAATCAATGGAAAAAGTATCCTCCGACGAGGATTAAAAAAAAAAAAAGAATCAATTTACAGATTGCCTGTCAACAGATACAAGAGAGGGAGACACCGAGAGCTCAGGTGTGCAGAGTATTTGCCAACAGAAAGGAAGCCAAGGGGAGATGATAGCAGCCGGCGGCAGATCCAGGGAACAGAAGCCACCGGCACGCGCCTCTCCCGGAGCTCAGCGTGTGAAGAAGGACTCCTGTGTCAGAACTGGCTGGAGTAGAGAGCACACCCAGGGCCCCGAACATGACACCTGCCTTGGCCATTAGAACATTTCACGGAGTCCCAACTCTCTTGTTTTAGGATTTTCCCCAGGTCACCGAACTTGGCCTCCTTTTTCTTTCCCCTGGTCTTCCCACAGGCTGAGCTGGCCCACCTTTTCGGCTGGAATATGTGTTCCTCTTAGGGAACCTTTGGCCACATCAGCAATGGAAGTGCACGTGGGAGGTGTAATCCTTACCCTCTTAGCTCAGAGCCCTGCCTGCAGGCACGTGTGTGCTCCCCAGAGATTTCACAGGGAGAGCTGGAACGCACTCTTTCCCAATAAAACAAGGGACTGGCGATTGCACCTGCAAAGGGATGAGTGCTCTCGGAATCCTTCAGGGATGCTAGGCGTAGAGCCGAAAGCAGGCTGGTGTCACGTTCCTGAAAGGAGGAGCGTGAGGCGGGAAACTCAAAATCGTAGGCTCTCTTCTGTGACAGAGAAAGCAGCCACTTTTATGTAATGGCCACGGTCTCCCAGGCAACCCTACTCTCGGGAGTTAGTCTTTTTATGTGTCTAACTCCGGGTGTCCTCATTACAGATGCCCAAGCCCCATCCTAAGCCTCTGCTATAGGTACCTAAAGTCTAGATGCCAATGGACCACCCCTGTATGGGAAAATGCCACCCTGAACCGAATCCTATTCAGAAGAGCTCATTAGAGACTTGGCAAGAATGGGAACACCAGGAGAAAGTGACTGTGACGTGGCTGAGAGATAAGCACAGTCGGACACAGACCTTCCTTAGACATGGAGAAGGCAGACTTCCAAGAGGTCAGATAAAAGAGATTCAGGATTCTGTGGATAGCAACTCTAAAAGGCAGGTCAACTCAAGAAAAATGGGAGGCTCTTCCTTAACTGGCAATGACCTTGGCGGCCCTCCTGGATTATGATGCACTTGACCCTGGTCCTATCTCAGTGGAACATTAGACCCGAAGGCCATCCCAAGCTCGTAAATAGGGATAATGAGTAACAAGAGCAGAAGAAGGACGGTTGGGAGCTGGTTGGCATATAGGGCATGCAGTGAGTCTGGGCAGTGATTCAGGAGTCAAACTGAGTGAAAGGGTGTTGGAATCTGCTTTTTGTGGAGACACCTGCAGAGGGTGGGGGTGGCCTAATGAGTCAAATGGTCCAGGCCAGTCCAGGCACACTGTAGAGGGGATTCAGGCCTTGGGTGGGATATTGGATTGCACGGCCTCTGAGGTCTCCTAGATTCTGTGGATTCTGCTTTTACTTTTTTAAAAAATATTTTTTATTGATTTCAGAGAGGAAGGAAGAGGGAGAGATAGAAACATCAATGATGAGAGAGAATCATTGATCAGCTGCCTCCTGCATGCCCCCCACTGGGGATGGAGCCAACTCAGCATATGCCCCGACTGGGAATCGAACTGTGACCTCCTGGTTCATAGATCAATGCCCTACCACTGAGCCACACCGGGTGGGCTGGATTCTACTTTTAAATCATTGAAACTTTCCCCTTGTCTCATTTCTTTAGGGTTAGGTTGTCAGAATTTGGATGAAAATACTGCTCATACTATTTCGACCTCTAGATAGTCTGAGGAATTAATCCAGTTGATTGGAAAAAGTCAGAGACCCACTCTGTGCATTTTAATGTCATCTGATTGCATAATCTTAACTCTAGGAGGCGGGTGCTGCCCACCAGCTGGGAAGCTCTGGGTGACTGGCCGGAGGAGAGCGGGTTGGGGAGGCAGGTTAGGAGATGTCACCTGGAACATGATGTCACATTCCTCCTGGAATGTCAGTTCTGTAGACACTAACCCAATATTAATGGTAGATGATGTTAGTACTAAATACGTGCTACTTTGTCTGGTGAAGGGAAGAAAGGAATTGAAATTTTTCTCAATCCCAGCAATATATTCTTAAATATATATATATTTATATATATTTTCAGAGAGAGGAAAGGAAGGGGAGAGAGAGATAGAAACATCAATGATGAGAGAGAATCACTGGTCGCCTCCTGCATGCCCCTTCCTGGGCATGTGCCCTGACCCGGAATCTAACTGTGACCTCCTGGTTCGTAGGATGATGCTCAACCACTGAGCCACGCCGGACAGGCTCCAAGTGATTCTTATGCACTTTAAAGTGGGAGACATCCTGCCTTAAGACAGCATCAACCCAGGCATCAGCTGTGGATGTGCCTTTTTGTTTTCCCTTTCATGAGTTCCTCTCACACTTCCGCATTTTCTAGCTCTAGTATGAGACTTAGTGGTTTTCTGGCTTGGGGCTCAGAGAAATGCCCCACGCTCCTTACAATATAATATTACAGCGATGCCCACCCACTTACTAGTACATTAACCCACAATGAATTCACCGATTCTAGTGAAGAAATACCTAAGGGGCACCAGGCACAGCTTGAGGGCTCGAAGAAAAGGATGACCAGGGCATGGTCCTGTCCTGGAGAGTTTAGGGACACGCCTAGACAGCCAACTCCAACTCAGTGTGATAAGCGCTTATGGAATTATCAAAGAGGATACATTCCAGTGACATGTCTATAGTCAGAAACTGTTGTCCTAGGCAGGAACAATTCTGACGGCAGCCCCAGGCTGTGTCCCCCTGCGCCATCCGATCCTGTCTTTCCTGTGGCCTTAAATCAGT
>NW_005875878.1:0-11028 GCF_000147115.1 Myotis lucifugus | reverse complement strand
TGACTGGCATAGAAACCAACCAATCACAATCAAATCTGGGTGAAGTGCCAGGAACCAATGGCTGTCTAGGAAGCGGAGCTTTTGACGCTGACTGGCATAGAAACCGATCAATCAAAACCTAATCTGGGTGAAGTTTGAGGAGCCAATGGCTGCCTAGGAGGCGGAGCTTTTGACGCTGACTGGCATAGAAACTGACCAATCAGAACCCAATCTGTGTGAACTATGAAGGCAGAACCTAAGGTGGGGGCTGAGGTGGGGTTATAAGGGCACAGCTATTTGGTGTAAGGTGTAAGAAAGCAGTTCAATTTTTTAATGACTGCTCTGGTAGTACAGTGCATATGGCTGGCTATCAGTCCAGATATAGGAATTATGTGTTTTTATCTGCCAAGAGCATCTCCTCCTGCTGAAAAAGGGCCCCCCCCCCATTTAAGCAATCTTATCCTATATAATCTATCTATACTAATAAAAGGGTAATATGCTAATTAGACCAGGTCGTCCGCCATCTTCTGGATGTCCGACTTCTTTTCAGACAAAGCCATGGTGGTGGGGGCTGAGGCAGAGGCAGTTAGGGGCGAGATCAGGCCAGAAGGGGATTAGGGGCAAACAGGCTAACAGGGGAGGGCAGTTCGGGGCAACCAGGCCAGAAGGGGAGGGCAATGAGGCAGGCAGAGACAGTTAGGGGCTATTCAGATCGGCAGGGGAGGGCCATTGGGGTCGAAATCACGCTGCCAGGGGAGGGCAGTTGGTGGCAATCAGGCTGGCAGGGGAGGACCACTGGGGGAGAGATCAGGCAGTTGGGTGCAACCAGGCCGGAAGGGGAGGGCAGTTTGGGTGAGATCGGACTGTCAAGGGAGGGCACCTAGGGGCGATCAGGCAGGCAGGCAGAAAGGTTAGGGGCAATCAGGCAGGCAGGCAGGTGAGCGGTTAGAAGCCAGCGGTTCCAGATTGCCAAAGATATGTCAGACTGCCGGTTTAGGCCCGATCCTTATGCGATCGAGCCTAAACTGGTGGTGAGACATCCCCAAAGGGGTCCCAGATTGGAGAGGGTGCTGGCTGGGCTGAGGGAACCCCCTCCCCCGCTGCACGAATTTCGTGCATCGGGCCTCTAGTGTAGTTAATAAAATCTTTAAAAGAAGTTTTAATTATTTTAAAGTCTGCATTTTATAATGGTTTAGATTATACATAATGCATTAGTAAAGAAGTATGTTTAAATAATATATAAATAAGTAAACATATTTTGGCGTATTTGTCCAAAAATATTTTAATGATGGGATGTGTTATAAAAAAATCTTTGGGGCCACTGGTCTGCAGAAAATGCTAATGCTAACTTTTCTATGTTATCTAATTAAAAACTGTCAAACAATTGCTCATTAGCTACCTATCTAGAAATTTTATCATTAGTATTTTCTCTCTCTGTTTTTCACTAAATGGCAAATATAAAAGAAGCAGTAAGGTTTGGGGCCAGTCTATTACTAGTGATGCTTATGACAACATAATTATGCTATTCTGCATGTGTACATAGTGTAAATTACATGATTTTTAGGTAATTTATCTAAATAATTAAAGACAATAATATTTGGAACAATTGAGTATAAAGATTAAAAGATATGTAGGCATGATTTTCTATTAGAATGAGTCATTTCCCAGCAACATTTCTTAGTCAATGTAAATTTCAACAGAACTTCCAAAATATTTTAGTCCTGAGCTGAACACATATTTGTGTCAAGCTGGCATTTTTACCACAGAGAAGCAGAGCCCTTTGCAGAAACAATCTCCAATCTTACAGGTTGGCCATAGCTAAATTTAGCAATTCCTTCACAAATGCAGTTTGTATTTAAGATTTTTTTGCAAGTGTGTCCTACAGCTCTGGTCAGGTGTTCAATTTAGTGATAACATTCCCATTACTCTATATGCTTCAGGGTAACAAACATGAAACAATTACTATTTTTATTTCACGGCTGACCAAATTAGCCATACTTCATTTCTAGAGTTTGCATGCCCTGAAATACCAGTGTGCTTTAATATGATCAGTGGGTATCGGTAATGTCTTCCAGTGGAGTTCCTTATTTCAGATTTGAGAACTGCAGTCCAGAAAGAATACAAAGAAAGTGCCAAACAACTCAAAGCAAAATTCACACAACTTAGAACTTCTCAACACCTGAAATTGAGTCAGAATGAATAGATGAATTTCTCTGCCCTAATTAGCCATTCTCAAGATAGGGCACATGTGAATACATTGGGTTATAAAATTGAAGCTGAAACTGACTTGAAAACAATAAAAAAATTCCAGTTCTAGAAATGGATATAGGAAATACTTGTTAAAATTTTGAAAATGGTTCTTCCTGAGGCATTGAGCATTTTCAGCCACACTTGCAAACACAGTTATATCAATTTTACCATTAGTTGTGTGCAAGTTCAAATAGTAATTATACTCATGCACAGAGGTTCATTAGAATATAATACTTGTCTTTCTAAATATATTATTAACAAAAAGTTTTATTTTTACTTAAATAAAATAGTAAAACTGATTTTAGTTACTCTAAACTAAACAAGTATTGCTATTTTTTTCTTTTTGTTTTGCAATTTAGACTTCTATTTAAAAGTGGTAATTGGGATATTATCAAAAGTTTTTCATTAAGCTAGAATGAAAAGCATATTCCATGAAATAAAAGCCCAACATAAAACCATATCCAAGTACTAATCTAGGTTTACTTTTTGATATCATATTGACTTTGGTGATTTTCTCATAATGATAAAAAGATGTAAAGCATTTGGCCTCAAACTGTGTTTCTTATAGTTTGCTACTGTTCCAAAATATAACCCTTTAAAGACTGTTTAGTAAGAATATGGGAAAACATAAAGAACAGGGGTAAATGCTGTGTATTTAGTTACTAGATGTAAATCTGTTAGTCTTCAAATGCAAAGATACTTAAAAATCTTAAAAATCAGCATTTTTCAAGTAAATATACCATGTTTTTAGAGTTTGAAAACATTCCTAACACATTCAAGGATGTATGAATCAGACACAATTCTAACATAGAGTGATTATCACAAAATCACAAAGAATGATAATTTATGAAAAGTTATTACTTTGCCTGGCCAACATGGCTGACAGGTTGAGTGTCAACCTATGAACCAGGAGATCACAGTTCGATTCTAGGTCAGGGCACATGCAGGGATTATAGACTCGATCCCCAGTGGGGGTGTGTAGGAGGCAGATGATCATTGATTCTCTCTCAATGCTTTGTTCTATGCATTTTGGGGATTCTTTTTGTTTCATCTTTTGGTTTACTGACTTCTGTCTGTAGTGCTTTAAAAATTAGGGTGCTACCTTCAATTCAACTAATTAAATTTTAACATTTGTTTAAAAAATCTAGTTATATTACTATTAATATTAAACTGTTTTTAGATTTTTTTACGCATTTTCTTTGCATTTCTAAATCTCTCTTTCTCTTCTTTCCTCTCTAAAATCAATAAAAATGTATTTTCAAAAAAGTTATTACCTATGAATAAGGAGGCTGAGATTATTTTAAAAATTCAACTTGACACAAACCATAAACATGGCTTAAATATATATTCATCTCAGTTCATTCTAGACATTGGCAACAAAAATTACTCGTGCATGTTTTCTGTCATGAGAGACTTTATTTAGTACAGGAAAGAGTCATTAGTACCACCAAGTCTAAGTGCTACCTTGGAAGAAATACAAAACTGCAAGGGAAGAGAGTCATCCATTCTGTGGCCTACTGATAAATGCTTGAATGCCTAGTGATATTTGAGCAGCTTACGATAGAATCAGAAGGATTCCATAGGCAGAGAAGTCCAAAGGATATTACATTCCATCCCATCATTAACATCTTTTTGTATTTATCATTTTTGCTTCCATTTCCATCATTTCAAATATTATCTAAATCTTTTTCAAGCTTCCTTATCCCTCAGATTTTGTTTGGAAGAGCATTTCCTACAAGAAATCATCCATGAACCAAAAGCATGAAATACTTTCCCCTGTTACTCAGTTTGCATATCTGAACATGTAATCAAGGAATTTAAGCTGCTCATATTTATTTCCATAAAATTATATTCGGCCCAATGTTTAATTTTGATCAGTGTTTTTTAGGAGTTCCTTTTTGTTCCATCTTTTGGTTTACTGACTTCTTTCTGCAGTGTTTTAAAAGTTAGGGTGCTAATTCAATTCAACTACTTGGATTTTAACATTTTTTTAAAAATTTAGTTATATTACTATTAATGTTAAACTGTTTATTTTTAGATCCTTTTACTCATTTTCCTTGCATTACTTTCTTAGTATTTTTTCCAGTTTTTATTTAATTTATCTTGAGGTGACAAACCCCATATTTAAAGCAATCATCTTGCAAATATTTTTAGACAAAAACACTTTATTTTGGACTTATAACTGCATTAGTTATTTACATACATCTACTGAAACCCTACCCTTTCTCATAGACATTCATAGTTTTATACATTTAATCTTGATTTTCAGCTGTTGAATGTTCATAGCTATTCCTTAGCTCATATTTTGTTTATCTCTTGGTGACATGGAAAAATTTTTCAGAAAAATGTTTGAGGAAAACATATTTGTTATTATTTTGAGTCTATAGAAGACTCTGAATGTTTCATTCTCACATGAACAATATCTTTGCTGGTATTCAAAGTTTTAATTCACAATCATTTTTCTATTAAACCTCTATTGACTTCACTTCACTGTCCTCCTGCATTTATTGTTGCATAGAAAAGAAAATGAATAAAAACATGAAATCCCATGAAATCTTTTGAGAAAAAGCACTATAGAAATTTAACAATCAAGTAAGTGAAGAGTTTACCAAGAAATCAATTGTCAAGGGAGAACTTCTTCCTCTCTTTGGAGAGGAAACAGCAGCATGCAGCCCTTGCCAAATTTGGACTATTTCAATTGAAAAATTTTACAAATATTATAAAGAACAAGTTGGCGATATCTTGTTAAAAATTAATTCTTAACCTTATATTAAATCCTTCAGTTCCATTTCTAAGTATATAAGTTTAGACAAATTCTCACAAAGCATGTGCAAGAGTCTTCATTACATTGCTAATGGTGAAAAAAAATAGATAATTAAATTGTGCATTAACCCATCCTACATAATAAAAGCCTAATATGCTAAGTGTCCAGTCATCTGGTTGGCCGTTCAACCAATCAAAGCATAATATGCTAATGATATGCTAAGGCTGCTCAACCACTTGCTATGATGTGCACTGACCACCAAGGGGCAGACAGTCGACCAGTTGACCAGTCACTATTATGTGCACTGATTGTCAGGGGGCAGATGCTCAACTCAGGAGCTTCCCCCTGGTGGTCAGTGTGCTCCCACAGGGAAGCGCTGCTCAGCCAGAAGCCAGGCTCAAGGCTGGCAAGCACAGTGGCAGTGGCAGGAGCCTCTTCTGCCTCTGTGGCAGTGCTAAGGATGTCCAACTCCCAGACTTAGGCTCATGGGGAGCATTTTCCCCATGGGGAGCAGGCCTAAACCGTCAGTTGGATATCCCCTGAGGGTCCTGGACTGCGAGAGGGCACAGGCCGGGCTGAGGGACGCCCCCCGCCCCCCCGCAAGTGCACGAATTTCATACACTGGGCCTCTAGTGTATCAGAATACTATAAAACTACATAACTGAAAAAGTATATAATGGAATGAGATGCACATTTATTGACATGTATAAAATTGAAAATATAATGCTGCCATTAAAAATACAAATTGATGCCCGGCTGGCATGGCTCAGTAGTTGAGCTTTGTCCAGTGAACCAGGAGGTCATTGTTCAACTCCTGGTCAGGGCATATACCTGGGTTGCGGGCTTGATCCCATGTGGAAGGCATGCAGGAGGCAGCCGATCAATGATTATCTCTTATAATTGGTGTTTCTCTCTCTCTCTTACTCTCCCTTTCTCTCTGAAATAAATATATATATATATTTTTTTAAATTACAAATTGATGAATGTTACATATGTTAAATATTTTGAAAAATATTTAAGACCATACTAACTATAGTATTAATTTTAGTTAAAGTTATACATGCTCATAATTTAAAGACACATCTATACTAATCAAAGCCTAGGTAGCGATGTTGTCACAAAATGGCCACCACTATATGGCCACCACAAGATGGCCGCACACAGGCTGGCAGGGGAGGGCAGTTGTGGGTGATCAGGACGGCAGGGGAGGGCAGTTGAGGGTGATTGGGCCAGCAGGGGAGGGCAGTTGGGGGCAATCAGGCTGGCAGGGGAGCGGTTAGGGGGTGATCAGATTGGCAGGCAGAAGCGGTTAGGAGCCAGTGGTCCAGGATTGTGAGAGGCATGTCCGACTGCCTGTTTGCAGGGATTGGGCCTAAACCTGCAGGTGGACATCCTCCAAGGGGTCCCAGATTGAAGAAGGTGAAGGCCATGTTGAGCAACACAGCCCCTCATGCACAAATTTCATGCACCGGGCCTCTAGTTAGGTTTTTAAAATTTATTGATAAAGCAGTGGTTCATTATCTCTGTCCTTGACACCTCCATCTCCAAATCAACCATTTTGACTCTTTTAACTCATTATTTTGTATATAACAACATATCTCTAAATAAACATACTTTAGCATATCAAGTTTTTAAGATTTATATAATACCTATTGATTTTGCAATTATAAAGATAAGGAATTGATTCTCTTTCATCATTCCTCTCTATAACCATTCCATTTTAGCCTCTCATCACTCCTATTTATCAAAAGTGTTATTAGATCTACATTCACCATTTGCAATTTTATCACTGTGTGAATGCTATTGACAGGTCATTCAAGAGATAATCGTATGATTACTTGTTTCTTTCTTTTTTTTTAATATATTTTATCGATTTTTTACAGAGAGGAAGGGAGATAGATAGAGAGTTAGAAACATCGATGAGAGATAAACATCGACCAGCTGCCTCCTGCACATCTCCCACTGGGGATATGCCCGCAACCATCGTACATGCCCTTGACCGGAATTGAACCCGGGACCCTTCAGTCCGCAGGCTGACGCTCTATCCACTGAGCCAAACCGGTTTCGGTTTGTTTCTTTCTTAAAACTTTGTTTTCCCTAAATAAATTTTTCTTTCTACCTATTATTAAAATAACCACAATTTATTTGCTAATTATATTATTCTTCTTGCATTAATATGCATCAACCATTCTGTAAATTGTATCTTCTAAAAGGAATCTTTCTAAAAACTTTCTGATCTCTTCAATGAGGACTGTATACCCTCCATGCCTGGAATACAGATCTCATCTTGGGATAATTCCTGAACATATTCTGAGAATTCTAGTCTTCTTTATTTCAGTGCTGGAGACATATTTTCTATAATTATTTCTTGGCTTATATGATTAGTTTGGTGATGCACATCATCCAGTAACTTCTTAAGAATGGTTGAATGAGAAGTACTAAGAAATATAAATTTATAATTTGTAAATTTATTAATTCAGCTGGATATAAAAAGTCAAAGTTGGAAATATTTTTTCTGTTGAATTTTGAAGACATTGCTTCATGTTATTCTATTATCCAGTGTTGTTATTCACACACTTAAACTTATTCTGATTACTAACTCTTTCTGTCTGAATTTTTGTATTGTTTTTCACTTTTTCTAGAAGCTAATAGACTCTCCTTTTTTTCATTATTGTTATAAAATGTCATGTCAATATGCTTTTGAATTAGTCTGTTTTTATCCATTTTACATCATGTGGTATGTGACTTTCAATATGTAAACTTGTGTCTTTTATTTTCAGATGTTTACTTTAATTATTTCTTCGCGGATTTTCTTTCACTCTCTTTTCTCTCTTTCTGGAATTATTATTTTAGAATGTCTGACCTTCTGATAAGTCCTCTGAATTTCTTAGCATCACTTTGCAGTATCCTAGGTTTTTTACTCCTTGCTTCATTTTCTTCTCTGTATAATCAAAATTTTATTGAATTTTTCATTTCAGTCATATACATTTAATTTTCAAAAGTTTTTATTTTTGTTTGTTTGTTTTTTACTACTCCATATTTATGTCTTGTCCCTTTTCCTGGATTCAAAGCTAAGTGGGCAAGGAAGGTTGACAGATCTGGTGTTGGGCATGGTGGTGGGCACACTTCTGTATCCTTGTGTAGTCCCTTCCTCTTGAATGTGGGTTGACCTAGTGACTTCCTTCTCATGAATAGGCAAAGGTGATAGAATATAATTTCTGAAATTAGATTGTAAAATATTATAACTCTTATCTTACTTGTGTACTCTTTCACCTTCTTGACTTGCTCACTTCGATGAAGCATGATGTAATGTTGAAGTGACTCACATAGCAGGGAACTGCGGATAGCCTCTGATTAAGAGCCTACAGGAAACACAATCCTGCCAACAAGAAAGTGACTGAGCTTAAAAGGAAATCCTTTGCCAGTTAAGGATTGAAATGACTATAATTCTATCCAACACCTTGATTTCAGCCTCTGAGGGACCCTGAACCACATAATACAGCCAAGCGGTGCCCAGTTCCAAGATTTATAGCAACTGTAAGGTGATCAATGTTGTTTCAAGTTGCTGAGTGTTGGGGTCATGTGTTTCCCCAAAATAGACAACTAATATAAAATATGCAGGAAGCTATTCTGGTCTTCATGTGCCTGATATAAATGAGAACACCCTGACCCGTTTTGCTCAATAGTTAGAGTTTTGGCCCAGAGACCAAGGGTTGCAGGTTCCATCCCTGGCCATAGTCAGGAGGCTTGTGGGAGGCAACTAATCAATGTGTCTCTCTAACATTGATGTCTCTCTCTCTCTCTCCCCCTCCCTCCATAGAGAGAGAGAGAGAGAGAGAGAGAGAGAGAGAGAGAGAGAACAGAGGCCTTTGTTTTACTTTTTTCAGAGAATAAAACTCCAGGTTTGAGTGAGGTAAGGAAGAGGGCAGCGCACTTAACTACATAGACTAGGAGACTGGGAAACCAATTATTTTTAAAACACACTTCAACCAAGTTCATGTTTTTATTCCATCATTCCACCATGAGAGTTGTCTACTGCCATAAGCTTCAGAGCCTTCTTGGAACTCATAATAAAAATCAGGTTGCTAATTAGTGTTGTACCTATTGATTTAGGATTCAACTTTTCTTGGATCTCTTATTTATCAATTATCCATTTTCAGTTCATCTCCCAAAATATTTTTTGCTGTCTCCTTTCTTTTTCTCTTGCTCCTTATAACATTGTGTTTGTTTTTTTAATGTAATCTCTTTATTAGTAATTGTAATAGTTTCAGAGGCAATCTAAAGTGGATGCAGATCTTCAATCAGCTATATTCATATAATGCACAAACTCATCCCTATAATAATTTTAAGCAAATATAGCAAATATAGAAGCTGTAAACATCCATATGGGGTTAATAGTATATAAATATTATATGTGGCTTGAAATTTTAAAAATATTTTAATGTCAAATGTAGATTTCAAAAATTCTATTAAAATATTTGTTCTACATCATGGAGTTCTTTGATTTTTATAGTACTACAGTACTACATGAAAATGAAAGTTTTAATCTACCAATGAAAATACATCCTGCATATCAGATATTTACATTACGATTCATAACAGTAGCAAAATTACAGTTATGAAGTAGCAACGAAAATAATTTTATGGTTGCGGGTCACCACAACATAAGGAACTGTATTAAAGTGTCATGGCATTAGGAAGGTTGAGAACCACTGGATTAGAAAATCCCAAATAGAAAATATTAAAAAAAAGGGACTTCAAGTCAAACTCCCAATACAAATTAATTAAAATGGTTGATTTTCTTCTTTTTCATTGCCCCCTCCCCCCCGGAAAAGAAAAATGTCTGCACACAAATAAGTAATAATTTTCCAATAGTTTGCTTAGAGAAACCAAGTCATAATTCTACAAATGTGTGATGGTGCTTAAAAAGATATCTGTTTCCATATTCCTCAGACCAGCCACCTGACATTTCAAAAGATAAGAAGTACTGCTCAGCTTGAATGAACTAAAAAATATCTCTGCAAATGTATTTGAACTCATCTTTTGAAATGTCAGTTTGGGATGAAGTGATATGAATTACATATTTGGGTACTGGAATATGCTTTAAGAGTGTAAAAAAATTTTAAGGAGAGAGAATGAGATTCAAGAATATATTTTGAATATACCAAAGAAGTAAAAGTTTATATAGCTAATATCTTAAGAAATTTAGTTATCTACTTATAAGATCCTTAAAGTTTAAATACATAAATATGTTGTAGAACTTATATAAGATATTTATTTGATTTTCTGAATTTATTTATTCAATATTCCATTGCTATATCATCTGCTATTTTGTGTACATGTTAAATATTTTTGTGCAACCTAATATTTTCCTTTAAAAAGGAACTTATTATACAGTTGGATCTGATTTGTCCTGTTTTTGTTGGATAAGTTAGTGATATAATCGGAATGGCGATAAACCACATATCACTAAAAAATAATGATAAAAATTGACTTATCATCTGGCTCAACAATTGTACTTTTGGGCATTTTATCCAAAGATATGAAACGTATTTTCACCTAGGAACTGGTACACAAATGTTCATAGCAGGTTTATTTGTGATAGTCACGAGGTAGAAACTACCCAATGTCCTTCAATGGGTAAATGGTTAAACAAAAGGGTATAGCCATGGAATACTAACCAGCAATACGAACGAATGAGCTATTAATATACCAAAAACTTGGATAAACCTCAAGGAAATTCTACTAAATGAAAAAAAATATATTCATAATGAGTGCATACAACATAATCCCATTTATGTAATCCCATTTAAGAAATAGAATAACAACATAGAAGATAAT
Organism: Myotis lucifugus; assembly: GCF_000147115.1. Classification (NCBI taxonomy): domain Eukaryota; kingdom Metazoa; phylum Chordata; class Mammalia; order Chiroptera; family Vespertilionidae; genus Myotis; species Myotis lucifugus. The sequence goes on along the minus strand of NW_005875878.1, from coordinate 194 downwards.
TTAATAGTGGGTTCCAGGGGCTAGGGGTGGAGGGATACATATGCCTGTAAATACATACACATAAGGAAATATTTTAGTGATGAGTATCTTGATTTTCCTGGAGATTACACAGGATACATACACATGTAATAAAATTGCATAGAAGTACATGCAGATATACAAAAACACATCAGCAAATTAGTGCAATTATAACT
>NW_005875877.1:0-11029 GCF_000147115.1 Myotis lucifugus | reverse complement strand
GCGACCAGATGGGGCGCTTGTCTGCCCGCGTGCACACACAGCAGAGCTACTCGCCTTTAGAACAATCTTGCATATGTTTTCCTTTTGTGAACAAAACCCGTTTTCTGCCTGAGACCTGCTGCAGAGCAGATGAGCAGGGCCACACCGGGCTCGGAGCTGGAGCCTCCCTGCTCGGAGTGTCCCCTTCCCCACGACCAGGCCTGCTGGCTTAGACTGCTTGTCACTTCCACTGGAATCCGCTGTGGAGGTGGCTACAACTCAGTAGCTGAAAGGTCAGGACACAAGTACATCAGGAAAGGACAAGCAAATCGGTGTGGAATCGGCTCGCCTTTTCATCTTGTTCTTCCAGGGCCCCAGGTTTAAGTGCTTCTTAAAGTTGAGAGCAGAACATTTTTAAAAATACATCAGGAGGAAACGCAAGAGGTTCCCTCTGTTCCGCGGCGACGTGACAAGCTGGGGCCAGGTTTAAACCAGAGGTCGGAGTGAAAGTGTGGGCCGCGTGTTACTTTCCCTGTAATTCCTCCTTCTGTCCCCCCAATTTCACTGCTTATTTGAGGTCCTTTAACCCTGTGTTAGTTGTTGACATGTTAGGAAGACAGACGTGGTCACGACGAACACAGCGGGGAGGACGAGGCTGAACATGAGAATGTGGCTATGGTGTACGGATGAGCCCGGACGAAAGTTAAGTTCTAGCAGCAGTTGAATCCAAGGACTGGGGTGGCTGAACTCAAGTCAGCATCATTCCTGTTATTTGTAACACCTGCTGCCTGGCCAGGGCCGGGCGGTCCGGGGGAGAAGGGAAGGCAGCCACTGGCACGGTCCTTGAGGAAGCAGCCTGCAGGGTACGGGTAGTGGCCGAGCTCGGTGCACGGACGCCGTCAGCATTCCCAGAGCAGCCCCCGCTTCGCCCAGACCAGGGGTCCTCAAACTATGGCCCGCGGGCCACATGCAAATACAAATATTGTATTTGTTCCCGTTTTGTTTTTTTACTTCAAAATAAGATATGTGCAGTGTGCATAGGAATTTGCTCATAGTTTTTTTTTAAACTGTAGTCCGGCCCTCCAACGGTCTGAGGGACAGTGAACTGGCCCCCGTTTAAAAAGTTTGAGGACCCCTGGCCCAGACGCTTGCTTTCCAGCGCCCAGAGCGGAGATGGGTCCGACTCTGCCTCCCTCCTTTTGCAGAAGGAAACCGCCGTTCCCAGGCAACACTGCCCTGCCTGAGATGACAGGAAGCACACAGTGGTGATGGACACAGATGACATGAGCCGTAGGGCAGGACATGGCCCACGGCACCCAGCCACGCACGTGAAGGTGGGCAGCTAACGGCAGCTGGTTATGAACCGACAATCCCGTGTGACCGCCCCTGAGGCTGCAGGTGCTCAGCGGGGACCCAAAAGAGGCCAAGAATAGGAGCAGACCATCCATGCACCCCGTGTGTGTGTGTGTGTGTGTGTGTGTGTGTGTAGACATGTGTTATGTGCACACACAGACACGCATGTACTCAGTGAGTCCACACAGGCATGTGGTGCCTTGCCGGTCACCTGCCTCGTGCAGACATCATTCTGTTACCGGGTGCACAAGTTTCCATTTACGCATTGGAAGCCTCACGGGGACACCGGGGAAGCGGGGAGCGGTGCCGCCGCGTCGGGAAGGGTTTGGGAATCGCGCCTTCAGGCGGCACGTGCCCGGGCTTCGGGGCCAGCAGGCCGCCCGGGCATCTACAACCCGGGACGGAGTAGCTGCTCCCCCGCAGGGTGTGTCTGCACGTTGCTAAGAGCAGGTCTGAGAGTCCTCATCACAAGGAAACGGGGAGCTATCGGGGCGACGGGCGTTGACTAGACTGACTGTGGCGACCATTTTGCGGTACGTACTCGCCGAGGTGCCCAAGGCTGAGTGAGGAGATTCATCGGGCTCTTCCTCCCCCGCCTCCCTCTTCTCGTTCCCGGCAGCCATTCCAACAAAGTGTCCTCATGTGCTTGTTGCGGTTGGAAAACTCCAGCAATGATTCACCAGTTCTGATGTCTGTCCTCCCCGGAGTATCTTTGTGAGAAAATCCTCGGGGGGTGCCAGACCGGGGGAGCTCCCCTCGGGGCTTCACGTGCAGGATTTACGCAGAATCTCCTTCAATAGGAGACGTCGTGTTTCAGAAACTGACATGTTTGTTTTGGTTTCAAATTGGTCTCACGATCTTCGTCTTCATAACTACACTTAATTAATTAATGTCTGCAAATGTGAAGTCATTGATGGGAGGCGTTTCCTTATTTTATAAAACATTATGTATGCGTGGATAAAAACTTTATATGCACTTTGAAGTATCATAAAGCTTTCTAAAATCTTATTACAAACATACTCTGTACCCAAGTTAGACTCAATATGCATAGAGTCGATTAAAATAGCCCCTAACATAGAATTATAATCAAATTCAAGGCTGCCCAACCACGTATGAACTGGGAGTATCCATTTAGGCCACATCGTCAGCTTTTTACACCCTCTTTGCGACAGCTTTTTCTCCAAACCCTTTTTCTTACTTTATTTCTTTAGGCGAACGATATAGGTCTTAGTGTTTAGTGTGAATGCCTCTGATGCTTAAAACAAACTCATTCTCAACAGAAAAAGAATAATTCGATTTCCCCCCAATTTATAATTCGCACCAGCCGACCCCTCTGAATCTCCATTCTGCCTGCAATCCATTCCTTGTGAGCTTTTATTAGCCAGCAGTCTGCTCTTAGTTAAAATATCTCAAAAATAAATTCAATAAAAATTCTGAAAAGCATAAAAAATTAAAAATAATAAATCAGGTTGCGTATACGTCCCTCGTTGTGCTTGGAACCTTTCTAAATGTCGACAAAGTCTGCGTCAAGGTAGCTTTGTCTGCTATAGACTTGGTCCCTTTCATCTAGGGATAGCACGTCCCCCTGTGAGAGTCGTAAATGTCTCCAGACAAAGAGGATGAAAAGGTAACCCTGACCAAGCGCAGACCCAAACTGCCCGGGACAACTCGCATCCGCGGGACATTGGAGGTGGTTTTTATTTAAGCGTTTGACTTGGATTTTGTGGGCGGGCTGAACTGGAACGAGAGCAGGGAGGGCATGGAGAGGTGGTGAGAGAACAGTTTGAGAACGGAGAATTTGAAGGACCATGCTGCAGACGTGAGCTGCAGGGAAACACATTTCCTATTATCACACAACACTTTGTTTGCCTTTTCCACAAAACCCGATTTTCTCTGCCTTCTGTGCCTTGGAGATGAGTAAGAACCGCCCAATTTTACCACGTACAGAGGCAACGTTTAAAAAATACGACTTTTATTACATCAGCTAAGTTAGAATAACTCATTTCTCCACCCAGTGTCTCAGCACCATGTCTGTGTCATGCTCCCTTTCGCAGGCAGGGCAATGCCGGGTAAGATGGGGCCAGGGAGCCTCCCGCCCGCCCTCACCGATGTTGTGGGGGGGAGAGGAAAAAGGTTTACTGATGACTGTATTTCTACTGCCAAGTCACTGAGAAAATATTTCATTTCCAGGAACACTGACAGAAAGAGAGAGCAAGCTCACTGATGCTGATGACGGGGTTGGCAAGGAAGCCTACAGAGACTTCTCACACTGAATCACGGGGTCGCGGCACGTTAGGTGGCAAATCTAATTACCCTGAATAATTTACAGTCCCAGGGCTCAGCTCGCATGTTGCAGATGTGAGATGAACAGAAACACATTTCATGTTATCACACAACATTGTGAGTTTGCTTTTTCCACAAAAGCTGATTTTCTCTGTCTTCTGTGCCTTAGAGATGAGTAAGAACCACCCAGTACTGTAACAGTGCCCTGTCTCGGTCCATTCAAGCTGCTGCACCAAAAATACCTTAGATGACTGGACAGCATGGCTCAGTGGTTGAGCGTCAACCTATGAACCAGGAGGTCACAGTTCAATTCCCAGTCAGGGCACATGCCAGGGTTGCGGGCTTAATCCCCAGTGGGGCTATGCAGGAGGCAGCCGATCAATGATTCTCTCTCGTCATTGATGTTTCTATTTCTCTCTCCCTCTCCCTTCCTCTCTGAAATCAATAAAAATATATATTTTTAAAAAATACAAAAATACCATAGACAACAGGGCAGCTCAAATGATAGCCGTTGAGTTCCCATAGTCCTGGAGGCTGGGGTGTCCCGGGTCAGATGTCAGCAGAGCCTGTGTCGGCTCGGCCCCTTTCCTGGTTCGTGGCTGGTCTTCCTGCTGTGTCCTCACACAGGACCTCCCGGGGTCCCGTTTATCAGGGCTCCGGCCCCAGTCATGACACCCCCACCCCATGACCTCATCACCTCCCCAAGGCCCACCTCCAACCATCAGCTTGGGAATTAGGTTCCAACATGTGAATTTGGGGGGCACAGCCTGTGGCCTGTAGCAGTCCCCTATGTTACACCCACTTGGTTTGTTTTACTGTCACCAGGAAACATTCCAAACAACAAGTGGAGATTGTTATGGGGGGCGCTCTCTGCAGAGCCCTCTCCCCTCCAGCTCGTGTGTGGCACTCGGCTGCTCGCTGTGAAATGTTAGAGGATGAAAACACGTGTTTCCTATTGGGGCTGCCTGTGAAGACTCCTTGTGCAGATTTGGAAAAGGCACCCTTTCCCCTGGCAGCCCCGTCCCAGCACCAGCGCCGAAGCTGGAGGCGGCACAGACCCGGTCTCAGCTGCATCCGGGCATCTGTGTGGCAGCCCACGGGCCGACCTTCGCCCTCCTGGCAGGAGCCCTCACTGATGTGGGGGAATGATGGACGGACGGACGGGCAACAACTATGCAACACAGGTCGTGCGTCACTGGACATGGGGCGATGCAGTATGAACTTGGAATTGGAACCCAGAGAAGATCAAAGACAGTTGTATTCTCTAAGTGAGAACGTATGATTTCATTTCAAAACATGTCAGTCCCCCTGGGTCTTGGGCATCGAGGTCACGGTCACCTGGCACCGTTGGCTGGAAGCAGAGGCCGTGTGAGCAGCTGGGGTCACGCAGTCACCAGGCAGGGACTTTCCTAATGACAGACACCGGACTCACCACCATGTTCTGGCAGACAGAGGCTCAAACCAGTTCTAACGAAATCCCAGAAAATAAAACATGTGCCAGGCAAGATGCTGAGTATTTAACACGCATTCGCCTATCTCAGTGATGGCGAACCTATGACACGCGTGTCAGAGGTGACACGCAAACTCATTTTTTTGGTTGATTTTTCTTTGTTAAATGGCATTTAAATATATAAAATAAATATCAAAAATGTAAGTCTTTGTTTTACTATGGTTGCAAATATCAAAAAAATGTCTCTATGTGACACGGCACCAGAGTTAAGTTAGGGTTTTTCAAAATGCTGACACGCCGAGCTCAGAAGGTTCGCCATCCCTGGCCTCTCTGCTCCTGGTAGAATGGGAGCTCAGGAAACGCCAAGTGTGTCGGTCAGCATAAGTCAGGTTCACACTTCAGTAACAACTCCACAACTTATGGCTTCATTACACAGCGTTTCCCATCTCTGTGTCCAGGGTGGAGCAATGGGAAGGTCCCGTCCATTCGGTGACTCGGCATTCCAGCTGGCAGGGGCTCTGTGGTTGTGGCCACACCGGCCCAGGCAGCCGCCTTGATCGCCAAGGCAGAGCAGCCGCCCACTCTCGGCCGGCAGAGCCGGCCTCGCGGTCATGCCTGACTCCCCGGGGGAGATCAGCTGTCTTGTGGGCGCCATGATCTGTCAAAGAGAAGACCCGTGAGGGCTGCATTTTTGTATGTTTATGCCAGGAATAGCGCTCTGCACGTGGCAAACACTCAGTGAATGTGTGTCATACTCATGTGTTGAGTGGTTTGACTCGAGCCATGTTGCTTTCCTGCTGTGTATCGTTTGCCTATCTAAGAGGAAACCTTCGTTTTTGAAAGCCGGGTTTATGTCTGGAAAACATACCTTCGTGTGTCAGTAACAAATGTCTTAGAATAAAACTGACAACATGGATGAGGAAAGGGTGGGAACCGGTTCTCGCCGTGAGATACTGCCGCCCATCAACATATGGAGGCTCTTCTCTCTGCGAAAACATCTGCCTGCTCTTGTGTGGACATGGCCTCTCTGATGTGATCTACACTTAAAAGTATGTTATTACCTGTTGATCTATGACTAAAGGTTACACGTGGAATCTTGTGAAATTTCCTGATGGCTTTATTGCCGGGAGGTAGAGCGGAAAATCCATTCAAGTGACTCTCAAGAGGAATTTGGAGGATTGTGGGCAAGGAGCTGAGGGTAGAAATATTTGTCCTGTGCCCACAGGCAGAGGTAGTTCGTGGGGGTGCAGGACACCTGGTTATCTGATTGTGAGGGGACTCATCACCCCCACTCCGCAGGGCCCGGCATGGCAAGTGGGCGAGGCCAGGGAAGAAGCAGCTCTGCTGCTGTGGACAGCCCTGCACCCCGTGTTCTTTGAATTTCTTCATCGTTTTCCCATGACCCCCCTTCCTGCTTCTCCTCTTACTTCTCCCACCCCCTTTCTCTCTTTCCTTCCCCAGCTCCTCTTCCTCCAGTTGCCCGTTACATAGAGTCCCCGAGGGAAGTCTGTCAGCCTGCCCGGCTGTGTGTCACCTTCCTGCAGCGGATAGATTGGTATTTACCCTCCAGAGCGAAGAATTCCAGCCTCGCTGTGCTCAGTGTCCAGGAAATAGCAGCACACGTTTCCGAAGGCCCAAGTCTGGCCCTGGCCTTGGCGTTATCTCCCAACGTGGCCGTGGGGCCAATGATTTCACGCCTCTGAGTTTTGTTTTCTTTTTATGTAAAATGGAAATTAAATTTGCTCTGCAGAGAGGCAGTGCGGGTGGCAGGTGAAAATGGTGAGAAAGTGCAGACCTGTGAAAGCGTCACTCTAATACCACGAGGAAGCCCGGTCTAGAACGGGGGCGCCGACCGCTCCTCCCTCAGCGGCAGATCTGGATTCCCGCCTCGTGCAGGCGTTGATCTGCCCATGGTTGTCTTCCAGGCTCCTCAACCTCCATGTTTCCAGAAGCAAATTCTCCCCCCTGCCCTGGCCTCTGCCCACTGCATTTCTCTGTCACTTCTGCACCATCTCTAACTCGTCTCCCCTGAACTTCCCTGCTGGCTTCATCCAGTCAGTTGGTGTCTCTCGTGGACTCTTGCTCTAAACGCCTCTTGAACCACCCACCCTCCACTCAGCCTGCTCCTCCTCTGCCCTGCCCGGGTCCTGGTCATTTTTCTCCTTCTCCCAACCTGTCAGCAGTGTGACGCCTCCATGCCAGCTACGGCTCCCTGCGGGATGGTCCAGGCCCTTCCCTTTGGCGGTGCCTGTGGACACAGCCTGTGGGACATAAGACAGGCCAGGCATTGCAGTCCTTTCCCATGTGACCATGTGCCTTAGGGTTTGCAGGCGTGATACAGCTCAGCCAACCCAAATCCCCCAGATACAGTGCAGACGCTTCCCCGAGGCCCTGGGATTGGTGCACAGCAGCCTCCGAGGGCGGGAGGGGCGGTGCATTTTCTCACCTGTGTCTCACCCACAGCTACAGGGCAGCAGGGAAGTTACCAGGCTGCACTGCTGTCATCTGTTCCCGAGTTCCAATGGCCATGAACTACAGTGGGGCTTGGGTTACTTCAGATCCTACATCTTTGTGCTGAAATATGTGTTCATTGCAAAAAAGTCTGTGTACTTCATGAAACCAGAAACAAATGAAGATACAACAAAAAAAAAACAAAACAAAAGTAGCCTCCATACCCTTTAATGTATTTATTCTTTCATCTGAATATCTCCTGGAAAACCTGTTCTCACTTCTTATCTAAACCTTGTGAGTTCATTAGGAGCAATGGTCTCGTGTAGGCAAATAGAGAGGTGCCCTTTCCTCTCCGCGTGGTTCCCGTAGGTCAGTGTGTCTCTGAGTGAGGAAGAAAGCAGTGGCCTGCGTCCCCCGTAGAGGCTGGTCCGGAAACGCCAAAGGGTTGAAGGACTGATAGAACGCGGAGGCCCAGGGTCAGTAGGCTCCCTTCTGGAGGCCCCTCGAGGTTCTCCATCTCGGGTGTCTAGTGTTTCTGAAACGCGTTTCTCCTGCGCCGGAGCGAGCGGAGGGCTGAAGGCGCCGGCCTTCCCAGTTTCATCTTATGGCTAATGTTGAGCAAAGCGTTCAGGTCAAAGTCAGATGTGTCATCTTGAGCTGGTTCTGTCTTCCACCAAACCACACAATTGTAAAAATCAGTTGTAACTTTAGGACTCCTTAGACTATGTATTCATTGACTTCCAAGCAAAGCCTTCTCTCCTGACTAACAACAACAAAAGAGGTGGTAGACATTAAAGACAGAGAATTCTTGCACAGCTCTGCCACTGCGCCAGTCTTTATGGACTCAGTTAATAGTCACACTGACTCTGTAGAGTAGACACCGTTATGATACTCATTTCCCTCTGAGGAAACGGATGTCCACTACATGTCCCCTCCTCCAAGTCCTCGTCTGAAGCCCACTCTGTCCAGTTCGGCTTTTCTGAGCACCCAGTCCCAAAGGACGCAACAATGAGCTCCCAATACACTCACTGACTCCAGCACGTCTTTGCCAATAACGTCATCATTGATGTTTCTATCCTTCTCTCTCCCTCTCCCCTCCTCTCTCTGAAATCAATAAAAAAAAAACACCACGTATTTTTTAAAAAGTAAACTTGGGGTGCAAACAGCTTTTCAAGCAGAGCCAGAGGGTCAGGCAGGCACTTGGTGGTGGCTGTACTGACTTAGGGTGCCAAGTGGAAGGCCGCTGCATCAACCCAGCCTTGCTGGGATTTCAGATTCCGGATACGAACCGGAAATGCAGCTACTGTGGCGTCCATGCATTATTTTTCACCAGCGTCGTCTGGACACTCACTAAGCGATGACCAGGCTACGCAGTCCTGGTTGCTGGCCTCCGTAGCAGGCTTTGCTCTTCGCACGTCATAGGTGATTGAAACCTCGCAAGCAGCCACGTGTGCAGATCATATTAGAGTCTCCGTCTTGTGGACGACATATTGGTGGTCACTGCTTTTGCCCAAAGTCACATTCGAAGCAAGAATCTGACGTTTATATCATATCATTATTAATATCTGCAGAGTGAAAGCTAAATAGGAACGTGGGGCTCTTGTCTCGGGTCCGCAGCCATGAACACACTGGTGTGAAGCCTTAGCTGCAGTGAGTCTCCATCCACCCCTTCCTGCCCCATCCCGGCCGCAGAGCTCGGCACACGCCTCTCCAGCACGTTAATGATGTAACTGGAACCTTCTCTCAGAAATAGAGATGCGGGTTGTGGCCGAGCCTCGAGTAGCACACTTCACATTTCGTTTGTTATATCTTAAAATTCAATGCAAAAGAAGTGATGTTAGAGACACGATTTTCAATCCTCAAACCTGATGTGGAGTCATCGAATAAATCTCCAATTATTCCCACATGAAGCAGGAGGGTCCTGACAGAGCTTTCGGAAACAGCACCATTTATTTTTAAACAAGAAACGCCAAGCAAGCCGCCTGCGGTGAACCGTGTGCCTCCCCCAGCAGAGGAAGGACGGCTCCTGGCTACGGAGGCCGCTGTCCGGCCGGTGTGGGTTCTCAGGCCCCGCTCACCCCGGGAGCCACGTGGAAGAGGGTTTGGGAACCTAACATTGCTCCCCGAGTGACTTTAATCTTTCCCGATGGGAGATTTCACTACATCCGAGGCGGCTTGATTGTATTAAACGCCGCAGCCCCATGTTTGGCCGCACTGACCTGAGAGCGTGATTGGAGTTAGCAGAGCGACGCTGTGAGGGTGTCACCTTCCCGCTGACCCGTGTCTGCATGAGCCGTGCGCTCTGGGTCCCATCTGTTCCTGCCCGAGGCCAGCCATGTCCTCATCCCCTCACACGCAGCACCAGGGAGGCCGCGTGCGAGCTGTGACGGGCCGCGGGCCAGCACGAGGCGTGCTCCTGCCCGGTCATCTGTGCGCCAGCGGCCTGTGCCCTGGACTCTCTCCGCCCGGCCCTGTCCGCCAGCGAGTCGCCCCTGCGCGCCCCTGCCCCGCAGCCTCGCCCTGCGGTGGGAAAGCAAACACTGCACTCAGCTTGCTTCCCAGCTGCTGGGAGAACCGGGTTTCTCTCTCTGGCAGAGCCAGCTAACACTGCTGGTTAAGATCTACAGGCTTCCTCCAAAATGTACAAAGGTGTATTTTTTTCCCTTTGCTAGAGAAGTTAAAATGTATTGGTTAAAATTTACTGGTGAAAATTATGTCTCTCTCCAAAATGAATAAAGGGCTATTTATTTCTCCATCCGTCTTCCCCCCACCAACCCTGCACACCCACAAAGGGTTGATTTTTTTTTTAAAGGGAGACGTTTCTAAAGTAAAAAAAAAAAAAAAAAAGCACAAAAAAGTGTGTGAGCTATTGCCTCCATAGGCTCAGCACAGAGAGAGAGGGCAGAGGAGGGGGTGGATGGACTAGACACGGAATCCCACCTGGCCTCCCAGCGCCGTGGTCTGCTGTGTTTCTTTGCTAAGAACAAGGGCCATCTTGTCCTTCTCAGACTGGCACCGGTTTTCTTTGCTTGGGTAACTTTTTCTTCCAGTTTTGAAAGTTAGTTTTTTTAAGAAGAATACCAAAGCCTGAGTGTACCGCTGTACTTTCCCTTAAAGCACATGACTGCAGAGCAGCAGTGGGTGCAGGATGACTAACATGTTAGCGACCCAGGTGGAGCCAACCTCTTTGTTTTGCTCACGAGGAAGAGAGGGTGTAAGTTCCCGCTGACCAGGGACGCCAGCCACACGCTCTGCAAACCCCTTCATTACACCAATGGCGTGTGTGTAAGAGTGGCCATCGCACGGCGGGGAGGGGACCACAGGGGAAGCCACCCGCCTCGCCTTCATCTTGGACTTCGAGCCTCCGGCAGCGGAAGGAAGCGAGTGTCTGTTGTGGAGCTGCCAGGCCCCGGTGCCTCCTCACAGCCGCAGGCAGACGAAGCCGGAGGGGAAAGAAAGTGGAAAGAGTCAGTGACCTGAGCTGATCTTGATTAAACTGTCTTAATTCTGCAC
>NW_005875876.1:0-11030 GCF_000147115.1 Myotis lucifugus | reverse complement strand
AAATTTTTCATTCGTACCTCTGTAAATAGGTTTTAATCCCTTATACTTTCTTCTTCTTCTGGTACCACTGTGATCTGAATGTTGTTATGCTTGATGTTGTCCCAGAAGTCTCTTAAGCTATCAGCATTTAAAAAAATCTATATCTTTATTGCTGTTCCAATTTTCAGCTACCTTGTCTTCCAAATTTCTGATTTGATCCTCTGCTTCATGTAATCTACTCTAGACTCACTCTAATGTATTCTTCATTTCAGTTATTGTATTCTTCATTTGATTGATTCTTTTTTTTTCCCATCTCCATTTTTATGTTCCCCATCTCTTCTTTTGATTTTCTTTACTGTTCTAGTCAATGAAAGGGTAACTTTATTGAGGCCCCAGGGTTCTGGGATTCAGGCAGAAGACTTCCCTGCAGTCAAGGAGCTGGTGGAGGGGCCTTATTTAACCTTCTTGGGGCACAGGTTGTTTTGGTGGCTGCACTTATTTTTGTGGCAGTTGATAGCGTGAGGATACAACTGACTGTAACACATTTGGTAGATCATCTTGTTGCATTTGTACTTCTGGGCAAGCTGGTGGAAGGAGGGTTCGATGATGCCATCCCACAGATGAAGCATCAAGTACAAGGTGGTATTTTTCTAATAATGTAGTCAGAGTGTGACCATCCTCTAGCTATTTGCCAGCAAAAATCATATGCTGCTGGTTAGGCGGGATGCCCTTCTTTTCTTGGATTTTAGCTTTGACTTTCTCAATGGCATCACTGAGCTCAACCTTAAGGGTGATGGCCTTGCCAGTCAGGGTCTTCACTGTAGGGCGCGGCTATAGGGTTAAGCCTCGGACTGACCTGTTGGCAAAGCCACAAACAAGTCCCAGCTTAGATGGCACAGTCCTCTTAGCATAATTAGGCTTGACCTTATGACGCTCCCTAGATCCTTCCTAGGTAGCTAATGAGCTGTGGGAGGTGCAGCAAGTGCTGCCAAAACAAGTGAAACTCACAAGAACATTGTAACTATGGTGACCACTACCTTGTTTACCTCTGGCTATAAAATAAAGGCTCAGCTTGCCAGGCACAGGAAGATCCACCTAGAACAGGGGTGGGCAAACTTTTTTGAGTCGAGGGCCACAATGGGTTCTTAAACTGGACCGGAGGGCTGGAACAAAAGCATGGATGGAGTGTTTGTGTGAACTAATATAAATTCAAAGTAAACATCATTACATAAAAGGGTACGGTCTTTTTTTTTTTTTAGTTTTATTCATTTCAAACGGGCCGGATCCGGCCCGCGGGCATGTAACGCCCTGGAAGCAAGCCGCTGTCACAAAGAACCAAGAGACGCTTCTCATGCAAAAAGCAAAGGGTTTATTGTTTCCAGCATGCTGGGACTCGCAGCTTACTCTGAGCACAGAGCAGCGGCTGTGAGCCCCGACCAAGAGTTTAAGCACACATTATATACTTTCTAGCAAACGGGGGAAGTAATCTGGGGTCATTCTACTGGAGATCTGGCGCCGTGTGAGTTAATGCCTGTCTGGTTTCTTATCAGGTTGTTTGTTCTTCAGTTCTCTCCCTGGCTGCAGCCATCTCCCGTAACCTCCCTGGCTGCAGCTGTCTCCCATAAAAGTTGTTTGTTCCATCTGCCCCTTCTGACCTTCCTGATTACTCTGGTGCCTGTCATTCCCCCCTTTTCCTGTGGGCGGTTTCTAATCTTAGAGACCCTCAGGTTCAGCCAGGGCTGAGTACTGTTGCCTGATAATCAGGAGCTTAATATCCCCTATCCTCTGCTGTATAAATCCTATGATTCTATTTATAATACAGGGTCCTATGGAGAGAATTAACAGCAGGATTATGAGCGGTCCTGCGATTGCTGACAACAGGGTTGTTAACCATGGTGACTGTGTGAACCAAGATTCAAACCAGCTTTTCTGTGCCTCTCTCTCCTTCTGTCTTTCGGCCAGTCGCTGCCGAAGTTTGGTCATAGACTCCTCTACTACCCCTGTATGATCGGCATAAAAACAGCACTCTTCCCTGAGGGCCGCACAGAGCCCACCATCCTGCTTGAACAGGAGATCTAGGCCCCGTCTGTTCTGCAGAACCACTTCCGAGAGTGATGTGAGGGAATCCTTAAGAGCAGTTATAGAAGCTTCTAGCTCTTTTAAATCCTGATCTATAGCGGCCTGGAGCTGAAGCATTTGGCTAGACCCCTGGGCAAGGGCGGTAGCTCCAGTTCCTATTCCCACTGTTGTTCCAATCCCTAGGAGAACTGCTATAGTGAGAGACACTGGTTCCCTCTTGAAGCGGGTGACACGCTCCCCCACCATCTCCTCGAACGAACTTGCATCATGATATAGTACTCGAGGAAACAAACGGACCATAACACAAAAGTGATGAGAACTATTGAATACAGCAGTGGAAATACAAGGGGTCAGACCGGTACTGCAGGCCCACCAAGTTCCTGCCTCTGGAGCCAGATACCCAGCTGTGGAGTTTATAAAGACAGTTCTGGCACAGAGTTGCTGGTGGCTCAGTGGGGGGGTACCTATGCAGAGTCCTCTGCCAGAAACCTCAGGGAGGGTTAGCTTGTGATCTCCTCCCCAACTGCAGGCAGAGCTTGTGGTCAGGGTATAAGTTCCGTTTACTGCAGTCCCCTCATAAAAAGGGGGTGTTGCTGAGAGGCAGAGCCAGCAGGATCGAGTCAAATTGCTTTGGGTTGCATTAAGTGCAGTGTAGGCCCCACTTATGAGGTTGAACAGGGGGAACCTACCACTTGGGCTTCTCAGGGTAGGAGCCCCACTACTCGGAGTCCGAACAGGGTTGGTAACTTGGGGAGATTCTGTTATTGGCCCCGCCAAGTAATGGGGCCGGAGTGGGGAGCCGGGCGGACAGCTGGATTGGGCCCCACTGGGACTGGTGTGGTCTCTTGTCGTAGTTTGATAGTAAACCAGAGACCAAAGTCATATCCGGAGGCATAAAACCTAAGCCCCCATGTCCTTCCCTTATACCAGTGGGAAAGCTTGTCCGCCCTTCTGCCCCGTTCTGTTAGGGTGATATTTAACCCATTACATAATACTTTGGAGTGACAATCTTCCCTGTCGCTGCTCTGGTGGACAGTTATCCAGTCTGAACTGGATCGGGTGATCCAATAAGCGGACCCCGTGGTTTCACACCCCCATGCTGCGCAATAAAGGGATTCAGGCCCACCACAGCTCCGTATCTTAGTCCGACTACGATCATCTTTTGGGCAAACATAAAAGGTGAGGCGGCCTAGGAGGGTGCGTTTGCCATAATTCTGGCACCCTGCATTGGAATCGCTACTGGCGTAGCCCCCGTAGTCGAGACCAGCGGAGGGTCTACTAGGTGCCATCGGGATGTTGTTGGGGTCCTCTACCTCTGGTATGTCCCATGTGTCTAGGCCGAGGGCTAGCTGACATATGTCTGGAGATAAGGTAGGCCACCAGCTACCCGGAGTATGGACACCTTTGGTTGACCAGACTACTTGCCCTGTTGGGTTGATGACTTCCCAGGTTAAGGTTACAGGGGCATGGGGGTTACTTGCTATCGGTTTGGCCAGGCAGGGGCTTACGACAAAAGCGAAGCTTAAGAGGGTTATCAGTCCTTTCCATTGTCCATTCAGGTCCCGGTGGCGGTGCAGGCTTGAGATGAGAGGCATGGATCCAAGGAGTGATGCCATCTACTTTAACCGCAGTCGGAGTGGTCAGCAGCACCACGTAAGGTCCTTTCCACCGGGGCTCCAAGCTGTGGGTCTGGTGCCTCCTCACGAACACCGAGTCTCCAACGTGGAAGGAGTGGGGCACTTTAAGGTCTCCTGGCTGATAAGCAGAGGCCAATGGTTTCCAAACAAATTGCTGGATCCCCTCTAGAGCCTTTAACCTGGCAAGTAAAGGAGTATGGGGTAATGAGTCTTTGTCTATGGTGGGTGACACTTTCGAGACCGGAGGTGGGGTTCCATACAGAATTTCAAAAGGGGTGAGATTATACATAGAGGGTGAGGGAGTGTTCCGAGCACGGAACAGGGCATAAGGTAGGAGCAAGGTCCAATCCTGAACGCCAGTCTCTAAGGTCAATTTAGTTAAGGTCTCCTTAATGGTTCTATTCATTCTTTCTACCTGCCCTGAACTTTGGGGACGATAAGCACAATGTAATTTCCAATTGATCCCCAATACCTTGGCCACTCCCTGACTTACCTGGGCCACGAAAGCAGGTCCATTATCTGACCCAATTACCTGGGGCAGTCCGAATCGAGGAAAAAGTTCTTCCATAATTTTCTTAACCACCACTTGCGCTGTTTCCCTTCGGGTGGGGTAGGCCTCTACCCATCCTGAGAAAGTATCTACAAAAACTAAGAGAAATCTTAACCCATATTTAGCTGGTTTGATTTCAGTAAAGTCCACCTCCCAAAATTGGCCAGGCCTATTTCCTCTGAGCCTCTTTCCCTCTGATGTTTGGGATGGAAGTGCATTTACAACCTGGCAGGCCCGACAATTCTTAGCTACTTGTTCTGTCAACCTTTTGTTTTCCATAGCAGTCAGGGAGAAAGGTTGCTCTCTCAGCAGCTCTTGCATCTTCCTGGCCCCCAAATGAGTGAGCTGATGTACATGCTGTAAGTAGGAGGCCGCCTGTTGTTCCTTACTCCCTGTAGTTTCGGGCGTCGTGTCCTCCTCAGGAGCCTTGTTCACTAGTGCTAGAACCTCTGCCCCTTTAAGAGCTGCTGCCTTTGCTTCTTCGTCTGCCCGCCGATTTCCTGTGGCTACAGGGTCCGACCCCTTTTGATGGCCGGGGCAATGAACAATAGCTAATTTGGTAGGCAGTAGGACAGCTGCTAGTAGTCTAAGGATTTCGGCCTTGTGTTTGATGTCCTTTCCAGCTGAGGTTAACAGTCCCCTTTGCTGGTATATGGCCCCATGTACATGAGCCGTGGCGAAGGCATAACGGCTATCCGTATAAATGGTAGCCTTCTTCCCCTCAGCCAGTTCTAAGGCTTTTGTGAGAGCAATTAGTTCCGCTTTCTGGGCGGAGGTCCCTTCTGGTAGCCCTGCAGACCATACAACCTTGTCCTTGCTAACTACCGCCGCCCCCGCGCATCTCTTACCATCCTGCAGGAAGCTGCTGCCGTCCGTGAACCAGGTCACCTCCGAATCAGGCAGTGGAAAGTCCTTTAGGTCACGACGGATTCCTGCTTCTTCTGCCAGGATATCCTGGCAGGAGTGTAGGACCGGGTCTGCAGCCTCATCCGGAAGTAGAGTGGCAGGGTTTAAAGCTATTGGAGGTCCGAAGGTCACCCGGTCCTTGTCTAATAGAATGCTCTGATAGTGCGTGATGCGAGCATTCGAGAGCCACCGGTCTGGGGGCTGCCTGATGATACTTTCCAGCATATGAGGGGCCACAATAGTTAGTTTTTGTCCCAGAGTCAGTTTGTCCGCATCTTTGGCTAGTAAGGCAGCGGCAGCTATAGCTTTTAGACAGCGGGGCCAGCCCCCAGCTACTGAGTCCAAACGTTTGGATAGATAGGCTACAGGCCTTTTCCAGGGTCCCAAGGTCTGAGTTAAAACCCCTCGAGCCACTCCCCCTCGCTCCTCCATGTAAAGGGTGAAGGGCTTTTCAACATCGGGAAGCGCCAATGCCGGGGCTGATAGCAGGGCTTTTTTTATATCATCAAAGGCTTGCTGCTGTTCTGTCCCCCAAGTGAATTCCGCGTCCCCTTTCAGGAGCGGGTACAACGGGGCAGCTAGCGAGGCAAACCCCGGAATCCACAGTCTACAGAACCCAGCTGTCCCCAAGAACTCTCGGAGTTGTTTTCTGGAAGTTGGTGTGGGGATCTGCACAACAGTCTTTTTCCGCGCCTCAGTTAACCAGCGTTTTCCTCCCCGGAGAGTATACCCCAGGAAAGTAACTTCCTGTCTGCATAGTTGGGCCTTCTTAGCTGATGTCCTATACCCAAGCCGAGCGAGCTCCTGCAGTAAGGAGCGAGTCCCGTACTCACATTCTTCCTGAGACGGCGCGGCCAGCAGCAGGTCGTCTACATACTGGAGCAGGGTTACCTCCGGGTGCTGGGTTCTGAAGGCGCCCAGGTCCTGATGGAGGGCCTCATCGAAGATCGTGGGGGAGTTCTTAAATCCTTGGGGCAGCCTGGTCCAAGTCAGTTGCCCTGCAAGACCAGCCTCCGGGTCGGCCCATTCAAAGGCGAATAGTGGTTGGCTGCTTTCACAGAGTCGCAGGCAGAAAAAGGCATCTTTTAAATCCAATACAGTGTACCAGCTCCTGTCAGGTGGAAGGGAACTCAGAAGATTGTAAGGGTTAGGGACGGTGGGGTGTATGTCCTGTACCCTACTATTAACCTCTCGTAGATCTTGCACCGGTCGGTAATCCCCGGTTCCCGGTTTCTTGACGGGAAGGAGTGGTGTATTCCAAGCTGACTGGCAGGGCTTCAGGACGCCTCCCTGCAGTAGCTTTAGAATATGTGGTCTGATTCCTTCCCGAGCTTCCTTACTCATGGGATACTGCCTCACCCGAATTGGAACTGCAGAGGTTTTTAAGGGCAACCACTACCGGAGGTTGATTTCTCGCCGCCCTAATCCAGCCTTCTCCGCCCAGGCATCTGGATACTCGTTAAGCCACCTTGTTACATCCTGTTCCTTTACCGGGGAGTCATACAGGCGGTATTCGTCCTCCACAGACATTGTCAGAGCCGTTACTACTGGTTGCTGGACTAGGGGGCTCAAAGAACTCCACTCTGGGCCCTTCGGAGTTGAAGGTGATGCGGGCTTCTAGTTTGGTAAGCAGATCTCTCCCCATAAGGGGAGCTGGACAGTCAGGTATCACCAGAAAGGAATGATGGACCTTTCCTCTTCCCAAGTCTAAAGTTCTTTTGGTGGTCCAGGCTCGGTATCGGCTGCCGTTGGCACCCCTCACCAGGGACCGCTTGGTTGACAGCGGCCCCAATGGTGCTTGTAATGCCGAGTAAACAGCTCCGGTGTCCACCTCAAAGTCAATAGGGGTCCCCTCCACATCAAACTTTACCCTGAGCTCGGGGAGGGGATCCGAGCCCCGTCGCCCCTAGTCTTCATCCAGGGCCAGCAGGGTAGGCTGTCTGGCCTGCGAGCCCTTCTTGAGCTTAGGACAATCCTTCTTCCAGTGCCCGTACTCCTTACAGTATGCACACTGATCTGGGTCCAGGCTGGATCGCGGCCGTGGCCTAGTATTACCTCCCTTTCTGCCTTTTCCTTTGCTATTTTCAACTACTGTGGCCAAGATTTTAGTTAATGCTTTGTCTCTCTTTTTATCCCTCACATTCTCTCTTTCTTCTCTCTCCTTTTCCTTACGTTCCTCTTTCTCCTCCTCCGTCTCCCTCTTATGAAAAACTTTATCCGCTTCTTTAACTAAGTCCCTAAGAGTGAGGTCCTGCAGCCCATCAAGGCGTTGCAGCTTCCGCCTTATATCTGCAGCGGATTGGCCAATGAAAGCCATGGCCACTGAAGCCCTCTGGTCCTCCGACCGCGGGTCGAAGGGGGTAAACCTCCGATAGGCTTCCATTAACCTTTCTAAGAAGACTGCAGGAGATTCAGCAGGACCCTGGACGACCTCCCTTACCTTAGCCAAATTGGTGGGCCGCCTAGAAGCTGCCCGGAGACCCGCCACGAGAGCCTGGCGATAGGAGGACAGATGCTCCCTACCTTCCGGAGTATTAGGGTCCCAGTTGGGGCGAGCCAATGGGAAGGTGTCATCAATAATATTCTGTAGCTGTGTCGGACGCCCATCTTGCCCTGGAACGTTCTTCCGAGCTTCTAACAGGATTCGGTCTCTTTCCTCTGTGGTGAAGAGGGTCCCCAGAAGTTGTTGGCAATCATCCCAGGTTGGCTGGTGAGAAAACATAAGGGACTCCACGAGACCTGTTAACCGAGTGGGGTCCTCAGAAAAAGGAGGGTTATTATTTTTCCAATTATACAGATCAGAAGAGGAAAACGGCCAGTACTGGAGGGCCGGCATGGCTCCCCCGTCCCCGTCATCCACCGTAGGCCCATAAGGGCGTAGCGGCAGAGCTGTCGCCTCAGGCCCCTCATCCAGCGGGCACCGGCTCCTGGTCCGCTGGGCCGGTCCACCGTCTGGCGTGTCGAGGGACCCTCAAGGGTAGAATCCGGAGAGGCCACCGACGGGGGTATCGGCAGGGGAACAGGAGCGGGCGGCGTAGGAGCAGGCAGATCGGGCACCGGGGGCGGCGACCGATCGTTCTGCTGCGGCGCTCGGGCTGCCGGAGGCTGCGGATGCAATGGCAGAGGCTGAGGTGTGGCATAAGGCGGTGGGGAATCTAAAAGGATAAGGTCAGGTTGGGAGTCCGGGAGGACCGGGGGAGCAGAGGGCGAAGAGGAAGGAACAGCCGACTTTACAGGGAGTATTGTGGGCTCCGGAGCCGAAGTCGAGGACCTGGGAAGGGAACCAGGAGGTAAGAAGGGCTTTACCCACGCCGGGGGGTTTTCACATAAGTCCTGCCAGACCAGGATGTAAGGTTCCTGGTCTGGATGTCCGCGTCGGCCAGGCTGAAAAACCAGATTCCTTACCTCCCTGATGAGAGGCAGATGGAAGGACCCCTCCGGGGGCCATCCGACATTAAAGGTGGGCCACTCGGACGAGCAGAAAGTCTGCCATTTACTCTTTCTGATGATAAGGGATAGATTTTGAGCTCGTCCCTTGACTTCTGACCAGCGGTCCAGGGTCAGAGACAAAGGAGTAGAGGCAGACTGGCCCATGACTAAAAACACACACACACCAATGACAAGAAACAAAGAACAAAAGACAAGGACAGACACAACGCGTTGAGACAAAAATCGAAGGATCCAAAAAGAAGGTTTCACAAAGCCAATTGACCTAGCTGTCAACAGAATTACAGAATCAGAATCAGTATCTAACAAACGAAACAGACGAGAGGAATCCAGGCGTCCCTGGTCCTCTCCAGACTCCACCAGGGCGTCCCCCGGGGATGTGGCCTGCGACCTCCCGACACGTCTGTCTGCCGCAGTCGGGGGAGGCTCACGCCCCTCCCCGACAGTCACCAGACCGAACAGATTTGCCAGCTCTGACAAAATTTGTGTTTCCAATATCTAAGCGATCGCTATTCAGAAAGGCGCCGTCACTTACCCCAAGAAGCGTCTGTTGGAACCCAGAGGCGGCTACAGCAATCTCGGTGGAACCTCCAAATGTAACGCCCTGGACGCAAGCCGCTGTCACAAAGAACCAAGAGACGCTTCTCATGCAAAAAGCAAAGGGTTTATTGTTTCCAGCATGCCGGGACTCGCAGCTTACTCTGAGCACAGAGCAGCGGCTGTGAGCCCCGACCAAGAGTTTAAGCACACATTATATACTTTCTAGCAAACGGGGGAAGTAATATGGGGTCATTCTACTGGAGATCTGGCGCCGTGTGAGTTAATGCCTGTCTGGTTTCTTATCAGGTTGTTTGTTCTTCAGTTCTCTCCCTGGCTGCAGCCATCTCCCGTAACCTCCCTGGCTGCAGCTGTCTCCCATAAAAGTTGTTTGTTCCATCTGCCCCTTCTGACCTTCCTGATTACTCTGGTGCCTGTCAGGCCATAGTTTGCCCACGGCTGACCTAGACCCAGCTTATTCTCTTTGTCATTTCTTCATCCTTTCACCACCCACACTCAGGCTTTTGAACCCTTGGTTGAACTGGTTCTGCACACTTCACAAAGATCTACATCTCTGCATCTGCTGGGGAGGCTTCTCTGCCACCTCATTGAAGAGAAAGATCCTATCTCTTTATTAATGTTCTGAGTTTATCTATGTTTTTCCTACGTTCTTTGAGCATCCTAATCAAAGTATTTTGAATTCTGCATATGGTAGATTGTTTGCCTCTGTTTTGTTGAGTTCTTTCTCTGGATTTTTTTCCCCTGTTTTTTTCATTTGGGTCATGTTTCTTTGTTTCCTCATTTTAGCTGCTTCTCTCTGTGTATTTCCTTGTATTTGGGTATTTGGTAGATATGTTCCATCTCCTGATCTTGGTAAAGTGGCCTTATGTTGTAGGTGTCCTGTTGGTCCCAGTGGTGCAGTCTTCCATGTCACCTGTGCCAGGTACTCCAGGGGTGTCTCTTGTGTGGGTTGTGTGTGCCATTCTGTTGCAGGTGAGACTTGATTGCTATTGGTATGTTAAGGGGAGGTATTGGCTTTCAGGCTGATTAGCTGTGTGGAATGGCTGTGAGTACAGCAGACACACTGTGTACAGGGGTTGATGCCATGGAGCAGGATTTGGATAAAGAAGAGGGGGTACAAATAATACTAGTATTATGGAATATTACTCAGCCATGAGGAAGAATGAAATCTTACTATTTGTGACAACATGGATGGACCTAGATGGTATTATGCAAAATGAAATAAGTTAGAGAAAGTCAAATACCATGTGATTTTACTTATATGTGGAATCCAGAAAACTATATTAACAAACAAACTTATAGATACAAAGAACAAACTGATGCTTGCCAGGTGGGTGTGGGGCTAGGGAGCTGGATGAAAAGGGGAAGAGATTAAGAAGTACAAATTGACCTGGCTGGCGTGGCTCAGTGGTTGAGCATTGACCTAGGAACCAAGAGGTCATGGTTCAATTCCTGGTCAGAGCATGTGCTTGGGCTTTGGGCTTGATCTCTAGTGCAGGAGGCAGCCGATCAATGATTCTTTCTCATCATTGATGTTTCTATCTCTTTCTCTCTTTCCCCCTCTGAAACCAATAAAAATATATTTTTTAAAAAGTACAAATTGGCAGTTACAAGATAGTCACAGGGATATAAAGTACAGCATAAGGAATATAGTCAGTAATATTGTAAAAACTATGTACAATGTCAGGGTGTTACTAGACTTATGGGAGGATCACTGCATATGCTATAGGAATGTCTAACCACTATGCTCTACACTTGAAACTAACATAATATTGAATGTCAACTATAATTGAAATAAAAAGATTACCTCCAGAGAAATATCTGAGTTTATATTCTCCTGATAGGGTTATTGCTTGGAAAAGACAGGTAATCAT
>NW_005875875.1:0-11032 GCF_000147115.1 Myotis lucifugus | reverse complement strand
AGACAACTTGTCTTTTTAGTTTGTAAGTCGGCCAAACTAAGAGTTGGCTTTGGAACTGATGTTAATAATAAGATTCAGGACTTTGAGCCTGATATTGGGATTACATGAGGCTTTGGGGAGTCTTAGCATGGAGGTGAATATATTTTATATGTGGGGGTGAATAATTGCAATCAACAAGGAAGGCTGTGATCTAATCAATTTCTTGTCTCAATTCTTTATGTCCTTTGGCAAGTGACTCTGCAGTACAGTAAAGAAAACAAAATATATATCTTGCTCCGCTGACTTTCAGCTCAGCTGTATGACACGTTTCAAGCCTCAGAAGCAGGTTGGAGGTGATAGTTGCTTTACTAGGCATGGCCTCTTACAGTCCTCTCTTCTGCCATAAGTGGAACATACCCTGGGACATTGTGGGCTATCCCATTCCTTCTTTAGCCACACAGCCTCCACGTAACACACACACACACACAGCTGTTGGGACTAATAGCAACTCCTAGGTCCAAGCAAAGACCAAACATCTAATGTGTGCTCTGAGGCTATTATTATCAGCCTGACACCACTGGAGACCAGGAGAGCCAAGACCTATGTCCACTGAGTCCTGGGCGCTACCTTCCTCCAAAACCTACCAGGTGAGAATCCATCCCACCTCTCATGGACCTGCACTGACTACTTCCCTCCCCTCACCAACCAGCCACCTGACAGCAGTGGTTCATCAGTCACCTGGAGGCTTGTCAAACACACTGCTGGCCCAGCCCAGAGTTTCTGATTCTGTAGGTCTGGATGGGGCCCGAGAATTTGCATTTCTAGTAAGTTCCCGGGTGATGTGATGCTGCAGGTCCTAGGGGCCACACATAAAGAGAATCACTGCACTGCTGCACTAGCCATCCTTAATTCTCTGGGTCTGGAAGAAGAAAAAGGAGCTCTTACTTCTACTAATTCCCAGATCACCATTTCCTTACCACTTAAAAAAGGGGCAAAAAAACACACAAAACAATAAAAACCTGTTCCTCTGAAGTCCATACCATCCAATTATACTACCCCCCACCCTGCCTCATCACTGTCATCCACCACCTCCAGTGACTGCCCCCCCCCCACCCAGCAAAGTCTTCTTCACCTCAATTCCAACCATAACCACATGTGGCTAACATGACAGGTGCTCTTTCCTTCATATTTCATCCCCACTAGCCTTGTTCCCCTACACTCTATACCCAACACTCATTCTTATATCTTACCATGGATCTTGCTATAAACCCCACCTGATTCACCTTCCTGATCACATCTGCATTCTTACTGAAATATCTCAGTAGCTATCCTCCTGGCTTAACCATCCTAATGGATTCTGCAACTTTGCTAAGAAAGCTCAGCTTGCTTGGGTCCATATAAGGGCTGCAGGACATCATGAGACACCCAAAACACAGTTATTTAAAACATAAACAAACTTTTCATCTACATATAGCCTCCAAAGCACATGAGCAAGTTTTATCATTCCAAACCTAACATTAAATAGCCAGTATTACAGAAATAACAAAAGGCAACTCTGCAGACATTGAGTAACACATACTGTTTACACTGCCAGCAGCTAGGGAATACCATCTCCAAATGCATCAAATCCAAACCCACTGTGCATCACTGAAGCCACTCCCTGACTCACTAAGGCCTTCCTCCTCTGTCCTTTCGCTGCATCAATCTGCTATAATTGCCTCCCTGGACGAACACAATGACTCACCATCTCCATGACTGTACAGGCAGCTGGGCACACCCAATGAAATCAGGCTCAGGATGCAGGGGAGCAACCGCAACCAGCCCTCAGGGCTGCCTGTCAATCTGACCACACATCTCTAGAAATCTCACTTTCCTATTATCCACACCTGACTATTTTGAACTTCTTTGCTGCTAAATGATTCTATCTCAGGGGTGGGCAAACTTTTTGACTCGAGGGCCACAATGGGTTCTTAAACTGGACTGGAGGGCCCGAACAAAAGCATGGATGGAGTGTTTGTGTGAACTAATATAAATTCAAAGTAAACATCATTACATAAAAGGGTACGGTCTTTTTTTTTTTAGTTTTATTCATTTCAAACGGGCCGGATCCAGCCCGCGGCCCGTAGTTTGCCCACGGCTGTTCTATCTTCTCATACTCAAAATATGTCATCGCCTCTTACTTCACAGAGAAGGCAGAACCATCAGCAGTGTCTTGCCTGGGGACTGCCAACCACACAAGGCTGGACTCACCAGCATTCACTCTCTGTTTTCCTCCTAATTAACCCACCTACCTCCTCAGCTTCCTCACCCTGTCCATCCTTTCACTCTTGGATACCACCCCCCGGCCTCTGCCTTCCCCTCAACCCCGTGGCTAGCCTCTGCTTTGTCTCTCTTCTTCCCATCACAGATGAAATTCTCAGTAAAGCAGTTAACTCACTGCTCTTGTTTTCTAAGTGCCCATTCCCTCCTTACAACCTGTAGGTTGCAATCTGGCTTCCACACAGGGCTCCAGGGTAGTAGCAGCTCAAATGTCACACTGATGACTTCCATGTCATTAAACCCAACAGAAAATTTCAGTCCTCATCTTACTTGGCTTCTCAGGAGAATTCTCCCTCCTTCTAAAACATTCTCTCCTCTTGACTTGCATTACTTCAGAATCATCTGGTATGTTGCCCACCTTTCTGGACTGTCTAATTTTCAATTTCCTATGCTAGCTCATTCTCCTCTAATTAATTAGTAAAGATGGAAATTCCATAAGCCGTGGTCCTATGCCATCTCCCTAGCTGACTTCAGGCATCTTCTATACGGCTTATAGTTTTATGTCCTTTGAGTGTCAAACCCACATATTTGCCTGCTCAATACCGCACTTGAATGACTTAAGGGAATCCCAAACTCAGCCTACCCACAAACGAACCCATGGTCCTCTCCTCGTCTCTCCAGTTTCTAAATCTCAGGAGCACTTCCATCAAGACAGCTGTTTAAGCCAAAAACCTGGGACCATCCTCCTCTCCCAAACTCCCACCTCTCGGAACAGACTGAACCATGTGACTTATGATGAGGCTTTGGGACAGGCTGTTGTGGGTTCCGGTCTCTACAGGAAATGAAGACTGAAGGTCGGCCATGCTGCTCAGAGCAGGAGCTAAGAGAACAGGGGAGCGATGGCCGCAATGAGAGGGTGCCAGCTACCAAGCAGCATGCACTCCTGGCGGGATGTCAGCTTCCCATGGACAGAGTGCTCGGGTTTGCACCCTCCTGTCAGCATCTCACTCAAAAGGGTTGACTGTCAGGCAAGGGGCTCCCAGGAGCAAGAGAAGGTGGGGTACCCACCAGGAGTAGATGCCCAGGAGGGCTGGAAGGAGTGGTAAGCCCTGGGGACGGTCCTTGTCAGGCCTCCAGAGAACTCAGAGGAAGCACCTGGGTGCCTGTCACTTGGTGGCAACCATGGACAGTTATCCACCAGCAGAGGAGATTCTGACAGGGGCCTGTGAGGTGACAGAGGCTGTTCCCTCGCCCCCCCGCCCCCCCCCCCCGCGTCCCCCGTCTCCCTGCCAGCACTCTTGACAAGCTAGAGCCTAGAAGAGGCCAGGCGGACACTGTCCCAAGCAGACCCTGAGCGGGAGCACAACTGCCCTTCCCCACCTCAGGCCTCCTGCCTGGCTGGGAGACAAAGGTCCTACAATGACAATGAGACCAGAGTTAAACTGGACAGACTTTTAGGAATGGAGAGTGACTAGGATGTTAAGGAATCTGCCACAGAGACGGTCAAGGGTCAAGAGTCTCTGCCACCCGCAGACTGCTCTAGTCCAATGAAGCGCAATGACTGGAGGAAAATGCAGCTCCATGCTAAGACCCTGTCAGCTACAGGCTGCTCAATAGAACAGCTACGGAATGTGAGTGGACCATAGAAAATTGTCAGTATTTGACCATTTGGGCCAACAAAAATGGCTACTTCATATGATTCAAACAATGAGTATTTTTCCAATACTTTATTATAAAAATTTACAAACACACAACAAAGCTGAAAGAATTTTATAGAGAATACCCGTATACTTATCACTTACATTCTACCATTAACATTTAATTGTAATGCATATGGGCCTGTCTATTCATTCTTCTCTATCCATCCATTTAATCCATTTTATATGTATAATGCATTTCAAAATATATCGTGGACATTGGTTCACTTCCCCTAAATACTTCAGCTTCTACACTGAGTGGCCAGATTATTATGACCAGCCAGATTATTATGACCACCCCATCAGTACAATGAAGTGAATTAGTTATGCAAATAATAATAATAAAAAAACCTTGAGAGTATTTGCTTAGGAAGTTTTTAATATTCAGTATTTTTGGAAGTGTCAATGAAATACTGATGGGGTGGTCATAATAATCTGGCCGGTCATAATAATCTGGCCACTCAATGTATATCATAAACTACAGTTCAATTTTTCCTTATCAGTTTTTATGTAAACTTTACATAAAATGAAATGCTCTACTTTTCAGGGCACATTCCCTGAGTTTTGACAAAAATATATACCATGAAACCCAAATTCCTAGTAGGACATAGCGTACTAACACCCCCAAGTTCTCGCATGGCCCTTCCCAGTCACATTCCACACCAGCCCCAACCCGGAGGCAGCCCCACTGTTCGGGTTTTTTTTCACTGTAGGTCAGTTCTGCCTGTTCTTGAAATTTCATAAGAAGGGCATCACATAATAGGTGCTTGTTTGTGTGAGACTTCTCTCCCTCAGTTTTATGCTCCTGAGAGCCAGGTACTGTATAGTAGTAGTGCATTCTTTTCTGTTGCTGTGTAGTATTCCATTGTAGGAATATACCAGAGTACATCAGAATGTATTCATTTTCCAATTAGTAGAAACCTGGACTCCTTCCCATTTTAGACCATTGCAAATAAAGCTGCTAGGAATCTTCTTGCACAAGAGTAGTGCAGGCATATTAGGAATAATGTGCTTGCATTTCCCTTGGGGAAATCCCTAGGCATGAAATTGCTAGGGCACAGGGCAAATGTATACTTCATGTTATAAGAAACTGCCAGACCTTTTCCCAAAGTGGTTCTACCGTTTTACATACCCACCAAGAATGTCCGAGAGTTCTTTTGTTCTATGATCTTGTCAACATTTGGTGGTGTCAATCTTTTTAATTTTAGCCACTCTGGTAAGTATGCAGTCGTAGCTCACTGTGGTTTAATTTGCATTCCTCTGAGGACCAATGTGTGGGTACTTTTTTCAAGTGCTTATTGACCATTCATTTATCTTCTTTTTGAATTGTCTATTTAAATCTTTTGCACATTTACCTACTTTTTAACTGCTCTTTTAAATTCAATTGTAGGAGGTCTTTGTATTCCCTAGAGACCTGTCCTTTAACAGATACACATGTTAGAAACTTCCTCCCAGGCTATGCCTTCCCTATTCATTTTCTTAAAGCATCTTTTGATGGGTACAAGTTTTTTATTTTGATGATGTCTATATATTAATTATATATACATATATATTTTAATATATCACCAAATTGGAAAATGTTACTTTAACCTTAACAGGGTTTCTATGCTTCCTATGCTGAGACGTGACATCTATTTCAGCAGTGACACAAAGTCGATGGATCTGTGATGCACTATCATCAGCAGAAGCCTGTTACTGTCTGAAAACCTGGGCCATTGAAAAGGAAGGTCGAAAAATCAAAGGCCAGTGTGTCAACTAAATGTGGGGTAGTGTAGGTATCACAGAGAGGAAAACCAAGAGGGAAACCCAGTTTAAGAAATATTTTCATTAGCTCTGATGACTCACAAAAATGTTCTAAGCAGTTATGTTCCCCTCAAATTCAACTGGATGAAATATAATTCCTCTGCCACCCAACAGTCCTGCCAACACTTGAATCCTTGACTTCTTTCAGGATGCAGTTTACTTGTGTTTTTATTTATGTGCTTTCCCCCAACTTTTCATGACTCACAAGTTTAAATTACTAGACTGTTGAAATGATAATGAAAAAACTTCTTTTTACTATGATTTCACCCTATTTAGCTCATAAAATCTTTAGAAAAAACACAAAAAGCAACATGCATATTTTAGAGAAAAGACATATAGTTTACCTGTGAGACTTTGTGGGAGTAAAAAAACCTAATTTTAAAAAAAATCCTTATTGTAAGAGACATCAAAAATTCAAAGGTGGGTTGGAGGGTCAGTTTAAAAGACATTAGAATAAATTAGGGAAATTTGAATGTGAACTTGATATTAGGTAACAGCCCTGTAGCAATATCAAATTTCCTGAGCATAACAATTACATGAGGTTATGTTGGAGCTTACCCTGGTTCTTAGGAAAAACATGCTGAAGAATTCAAGGGTAAAAGTATCATGATTTAACTTTCTAATGATTCAGCAGAAAAATGAATAAATAAATAAAATGATGTGTGTGTGTGAGAGAGAGAATAAGAGTGTAGAGAGACAAATAGAAGGCTAAGACATCAAAATATTAACAACTTGTGAATCTAAATAATCTTCCTGTAGCTGTCTTGAAGATTTGAATTTTTTCAAATTAAAATGGAAAAATACAGATTTCCAGGCTCATTCTAACGAATCAGATAATCTAGTGCAGGGGTGGGGAACATCCGGCCCACGGGCCGTATAAGGCCCCAAGAAATCATTTGGTCTGGCCCTGCCAAGTCAGTAGGGGTGACTTAATTAAATGTTTGACCAAACATAGCAGGCTAATGTTTAAGTTGATAATGTTGTATGGCCTGTGAATTATGTTATAAATATCCAACTGGCCCTTGGCAGAAAAAAGGTTCCCCACCCTTGCTCTAGTGGGTAAGGGCCAAGAATCTAAAATAGTAAAAGCTCCCAGTTTAATTCGAGATTGAATTCTGGATAAGTAATAAAAAAAAATTTTTTTTTAAACTTCAAGTTTTAAGGATGATTCCAGGTACAATCAAAGAAACCTGAACACGAACTGCATCTCGATAATACCAGTGTGAGATTTCTTGGGTTTCAGAACTCAATTGTGGTTATGTAGGAGAATGTCCTTGTCCTTATGAGTTTACAAGGAAAAGTAGTTAAGTGAGCTAAACTGTCATGAGGACTATAACTTACTTTTAAGGAGTTCCAGAGAGAGAGAGAGAGAGAGAGAGAGAGAGGTAGATACACCCACATAGAGTGCACAGGTGGCAAATAGCTAACAGTTAGTAAAGCCAGTGAACAGTACACACAAGTCTTTCAATGGACAAATCTTCTTGCTATTACGTAAGTCTGAAAGTTTCAAAACAAAATATTGGAAAACCATAAAAATAAAAACAAAATTCAACTGGCTTTTAAAAAAAAGATAATAGAAGTCAAGAATCAAGCCCTAAACCCAGCAGTAATGAAAAGAACACCAATTCAGCCTCTGGTCTCAAACTTACTAGAAACCAAGTGGAAAACTATCGGCACTTGATGTCTCCTTCATGCATGTTGTGCTCAAGGGATGCCCTGATTTTCCGCTCAAATTTATCTGGGAGAATAAACTTAACTCCTCTACCACAGGAAGCCACTCAAACACGTGGAGAAGGTAATGTCCCCTAGGGGGACTTCCCAGTCCAGGCCAGCATCCCCCCAGGGTTTGCACGACTCCCTCACATTAACACACCCACAACCCCAGGGCCTCATCCAAAAGCTCATTCACTCTGAGCAGTCTCCATCCCTGACACCCTAACACACAGCCCCCACACCTGAGACCACAATTCCAGATGCAGCTCCACTGACAAAGAGAGGGATTTCCACCTCCCCTGCTCTGGCCACTAACAGCACTAACACTGCAGATTCTTCCGCAGCCACATCATGCAGGCAACTCCCTCTGAGACCGCCAGCAATTAAAAAACCAAACCAAACAAAATACTAGGCCTTCTGAAAAAACATCTACTACTTCAAGCCTCTCCCAGCATCCTCTTTGCAAAAATGAGTTCCTTTTGCAAAGTGCTAGCCAAGTTAAAGTCCGCCTTCTCAGCCAGGCATCCTTTTGCATAGTGTGGTCTTTCCCTCCTGGCACTATTTTCCCTTGGAGCTTTGTGCCACACACAAACTTAACAAGCATTAACTGGGCAAGTCTCTCCTGCAGTCAACCTCACACCATTAAGCGAGCATGCTGTGGGTACAGTTGGGCATTCAACTGTGACTCAAACCAGATCACGTGATCAATGTTTTACTGTCTGAGGCACAGGGGGATTTTCAGAGATGGTTTCTAAATAGCCTGAAGTAAGGAAAAATTACAAGGTTGGATCCTGATCACTTAGTCTAGAAAGCTTTTCTAAACACATAATGAGTTTTTGTTTTTAAGGAAACCTGCATTTAGTAAACCTGTAGTGTCTCCTAGTGCTCATGGCTTTCTTTTCTAAGTACTTAAAAATAATTTTTAATTCTAGAATTTGCCTAGTATTGAAATGAGACATCGGTTTACAGTTGCTCTGAGTCTACCTTTCTTTCCTTTAATCAAAATGGGCCATTTGTCCCTCAAGTGTCTTTGCCACCTCTTCTAACTTTCATGCCTCCCCAAAGATTAATCCCTCCAGAAAGTTTTAGTTGGGCTTGTAGTTTTGAGAGTCTCAGAAAGCCTCAGCTCATCCTCAGTTCCTCTTTGTCTCCCCACTCCTTGATCCTGCACACCTCCCTCATTCAGCAAACACTCACCGGCCTGTGACAGCGACTTTCCCAGAGGCTGGTGCTACCTTTAGTGCTGTCCTCCCTTCCCACTGGGTGGAAGGCGGGGTGGGGGGGGAGATTAACCTACCTGGACATTTACATGGTGCTCCCACAAAAGTCTAAAATATACATATACTTTTTTTTTTTTGGCCCACCTAAATGGTAGAGCAAATCTAACATACTTGGAGAATTTTGGAAACCAAACCACACTACACAGCACACTACACAGTGAGGTGGGGCTGGTTCTGGGTGAGGGACAGGAAGAGGTACAGGTAGAACCTCATCAGCAGCATCAATTCATCCCACACCCCAACTCTGCGTCCTTTTCCTCCCAACCCCAACCCAGTTCAAAACCAAAGTGATGGTCATTGTCACCACATGCTCAGAGACGTCCCCTAACCCTATCTCACTGACTCCGTTTGCTCTGAACACCCTCCACAACCCCTCCCTCAGCTCCAGCCTCAGTGAATGCACTCCTCTTTCCCCCAACGATGTCACCCAGAATAAGTCACCAAGCAGCACACTGTCCTGCATGGACAGTTTCAAATGCTGGTCTCTCGGCTATGTTCTGGAGTAACCTAGTCCGCTGCTGAAGGTTCCTAGGAGCATGACCCCAAAAAGTCTGACTTTCCAAGAAAGCTGATTGCACAGCTTCATGCAAGTTACAGAGAAGCCCAAGTTCAGGCAGCAAGCACAGGTGTGTGTTACAGGTGTTGTCCTTCTGACCAGGCAGGGCCTCTCCCCTATCCGTGGTTAAACATTTTTAATACCATCCTGGATAAAAGTATCACCCTAAAACAGGGGTCCTCAAACTTTTTAAACAGGGGGCCAGTTCACTGTCCCTCAGACCATTGGAGGGCCAGACTATAGTTTAAAAAAAAACTATGAACAAATTCCTATGCACACTGCACATATCTTATTTTGAAGTAAAAAAACAAAACGGGAACAAATACAATATTTGTATTTGCATGTGGCCCGCGGGCCGTAGTTTGAGGACCCCTGCCCTAAACAGAACATTTCTTATCAACATATAAGTCAGATCAGCAAAACACAGTGTTTGCTAGTAATGAAACACAAAGTGGCAAATTTTCAATGGCTTTCCTAGTTTTTTCCACATACCTGAATATTCATTCATTCAACATATACTCTCGAAATCCCAACCCTGTGCTACAGCAATGAACAGGGAGGCCACTTCCTTTGCAATGGGGGAGAAAAACAAATTAAAATTGAATTAATTAAAATTTAAAAAAGTTTCATTTTGGTTATGTTAAGGTAAGAGGGTATATAGGACAATATGGATGAAAATAATCATTTGGGAAGAATTATAATCTTGTATTTTAAAGATACAGCATTCTAAGGTACAATCTGCTCCAAACTCTTCTTAATAAATGCTAGCACTGTTCACAGTTTTATATTTTTCAATCAAACTTGGAAAATCTTAATCATAAGTTAAAAAGGAAATACTCATCGTTTTTACAAAGGAATTGTAAAGCCAAATCCAAAAAAAGGAAAAAAAAAAAGTAGTAGTATCACCATATTCACATGAACAAATTTAGCATATCTTTGAGTCATATTTAAAAATAAAGAGGAAAATCAAATCTTGCAAAGGAAACAGAGCTTTTCCAATTTCACAAAATGCAGAATAAAATGTCTGTTTCTGCCCAACTTTCTTCCCAATCAGAATAAACTAGCTATGCATGAGCCTCAAGGCTTCAGAATAGCTTCCTATAGGTATAACTCCAAAAGCTACTATCTCAACCTACTGGCATGGTACCTATTAAAGGGCTAATTCTGCACATCAACGAAGTATTCACATTCCTAATAATTCTATGATTTATTTCCTTAGCTCCAACACTTACCAGTAGGACTTTCTGATCTGTGTTCTTGCCCATACTATAAACCTAAAAATCCACCATACGACACATACTTCTTGAGCACTTATTACATTCAAGGCAGTGCAGAAGACACAAAAACACAGCCCCTACCCTCTGTGCCCTTTTAGCGTACTACAGATACAGGCAAGACTTTTTACCTGTATTTGTTCATTCCAACATTTATTGAGTACCTACTAAGTCCAGACAATCATATAAGCACATGGTGTTTACTAAATCAAACATAAGGAGTAGCTGTCCAAACCCTGATTCAGTCTGATGATATTTTGTTGTCTAATACAGTGACTGGGTCACACTTTCATGTGCTAAAGGAACCAGTAAATGAACAAGGATGCTAAAATAGTGATGTGCAGAGGGCGCTTTAGAAGCCCACAGTGGGAAACTCAGTCTATGGGAAGATGATGAAGGGAAAGGTGGGAAGAGCTGATGAAGGAGCTAAATCTTGAAGGATACATGGGGAAAGGGAAAGTGAGAAGCCGT